>NC_056729.1:1091222745-1091263498 GCF_019279795.1 Protopterus annectens | reverse complement strand
GTGGTGAACAAGACATTCCAATGAGTAAGTAACATGTGACAGGTGGCAAAGAGCATTAATGGTGTGATTTGTTAATCAGCTACTTCCTGTGGTACAGTGTTTGCTTCCCCCACCCTTTATTTGCCTACGATGTGACCCTAAGCACATCACTTAACTATATAATTATTTGGGGAAATTGGTAATTTGAAGTAGGTTCATTCATTTACTCCTGGGCTACATGCCTGGCAACTACCTGTGATCCTATGGACATATGAAGTCATTCAACTTTATGGTTGATACCAAGGTTTATCTCTGCCATTGATAGCATGATTGTCAGTGCTGGGCAGCGGTGTGACTCTACCTATTTCAAGAAGAGAGACACTTCAGAGTGTCAATGCAGGTATTGATTTATAGATGCACCTCAGGCCTGTAAAGTTGCTGCAGCTCTTGTAGGGTGACTTAGGAGGGCTCCTCTATGCCACTCTTTGGTGAGAAGCCTATTCTATTTACTGGAGAATCAACTCCAGAAAACACAGGTGAGTTTTCCAGGCTACCTTCCACAAGAAGACCTTTGTCAACTTGCAGGGGGACAGACCAAGGAACTGATCAGGTCCAAGCAGTTGACATAGTGACTGGTAAAGGGTATAGATGGCCCTTACCTTATCCCTGCCTGCTCTTGGGACAGCTCTGCAAAAGAAACATGAAAAAATGAAGAATAATAAAATAAGGCAACAAACTTAAATGAAGAATATGACAGAAACAGAATATGGCACAAATGCAGTGGTCAGTATTATATGGTAAACTTTGTTATGACTGGCTCAGAAGGAAGAAGACACTAGAGCAATGAATATTAATGGCTCAGGAGCACCTATAACAAGATGGAATATAACAGCAGGTGATGCAAATGGAATTATCACTATCACTGGGGTGTATGATATCAGCACATTGTGTGGATAGATACCAGTGTATAAGTGCAATGAACAATTGAGCAAGGAAGAAATAATTAAACAGAATAATGACAATACTCACTGTTGTGGAAAACAGGATGTGCATAGTTGCAATGCACACCATTGCAAATGCAGAGGCATGTGGCATTGGATAGGACATTAGCAGAGGTAACATGCACAAAACTAGCAATTATAGTAGGCGATGAGTAACTAAGTAATGGAGTAATAACCAAAAGGAAAAAAAAAGAATCATTGCAGTAATAAGCAGGTTCATTGCAGTTTATGAATGCACTTTTCAGGAATAACTGGCACAGTGAAGGATGTTATCATAATTTTTCTCTATCTCCTTCCTTACAGCGGACAGTCATCAGCAGCTGTTTCCTTTTTATGTTCTCAAAACCTATGAGACCCAGCTTAACCTCCACTAGGCTCAACATTGCCCATGTCCAGAGCAAGTGAGGATATAAAGGATTCTAGTCCAGCATCAAACTTTTACTGAGTTTTGTGAATTACCCCTCATCATCCTGGAGCAACCTTGTGAGATCTGCAATGACTGCCTTCAGGAGGTCCATGTGTTGTTTTTTTGTGCAATCTCCAGGCAAGAAGGGTATTGCTTGCAATGCTGAGAATGCCTGGCTTTTAAGGCTGGTATTGCAGTGAGCTGAGGTAGCACCCCCTTCCCCTAGGATGGGCGAGCCTTTGTCAGCTACTCATACTCATCCTCTCCAACATAGTCTGTCCAGCACTGGTGCCACTAGTTGAACATATATATAGGTCAAGGCTTTATCCATCTGTGTCATATCAGACATTACAATAATTAACAAAAGTATTAAAATTAGCTAGCTGTCAAGGGCAATCAAAACGAATGTAGTCATTTTGGCAATTATAATTTGCAATGACCAGTTAAATAAAAGTGTGATATTCCAAAGGCAAAATAGTCTTAGTGCAGTACATATGGTAATCTTAGGAATAACTGACACACTCAGGGCATTGTCCTAGTTACAACTGTATTAAATAGCAGTCTTACAAGATCACTCAAACACAATGCAAAGGTAAGGTCTTAAGTGGAAAGAAAAGAACAAACTTTCAGTGCAATGGTAAGCAGGTTAAGTGAAGATATAGTTATGCCAGAAATATAGTACACTTACTTCTCCACCTGAAGAGTTTGCCTTACCCTCTCTGATAGGCAAGCCCATTTGGTGCAATTTCATCCCATGCAGTTAAAAAGAAAGACTAGATTAATGAGCATAGCATACCCATAACAGCTATGAGTAGCTATATCCATTTTTACAGACCTGCTGTACAAAGACTGAGAAAAAAATAAAAGCTTGGTGTCATACCTATCAACTGTACAGCTTTTCACAGAAGGTCCAGATTTTAGCCTTTTATTTTTGGTCTGTTTTTCATAAAATTGTGGTTTTCTAGCAAATTATTGGTAAATCATAAAAGATTAAAGTTCAAAAACAATGACAGGAATTTGAGTTTTAGACTTCAAATCCTTCAGAAAAATTTATGCTACTACAAAACCTGTTATTCTGTCAACTTTCTTAGTTTGTAAGAACAATATTTAAAATTTGTCCCTATTTTTGGACCTTTGTCCCACTTTTATTTATGTCTTTGTCCTGATTTCTTGCTCTAATAGGTTGAGAGGTATTATTGGTGTAGTTTGAAAGCTGTCTCACTCTAACCTCATGTTCCCATTGGAGGAGAAGATCTTTGTGACACCATTTCAGACCACTATATTTGTACCATGATTGCTTGCCAGAGTAGATGATGTAAGGATATCACAGTTTCATAAATGAATGCCGGTCTTGCATTTTCTATCATGGCTGAAGTGCTGGTTATTAACTGCAGCAAACTACTCACTTGTAACAGGTATCATGTTACAGTGTCATACTTTTGGGGAGTATTTTTGTCCTCAGCTTTGAGTTGCGGGGTCACTAGTTTGGGGAATTGCACTTTGCGCCACAGGACCTAGCTATAGTTCTGTTTGAAAGTCACTGCAAATGTATGTTTCATAGATATACCTGGCCCTGGCTTACTTGTTTGGACCATGAGTCAATTCTGCTCTGCAGTTTTTATACAGTCAGGCTTTTAAAAAAAAAGAGTACATCTGTTTCCTCTGGCTTCTCTTTCAGATAGTTGTGTGAGAGCTCTACGTTATTTTAATATCATCTTCCCTCTTCAGCACAGTGTGCATTATCATTTGGACCATTGTTTCCTTTCTGTATTTTAAAGTCTAACGTTTTTATCAACTGTGCATGTTAAACAAGTGTTTGCTAATGTCATTCTAGTTTGCTGTTTGCTTACTCTAAATTAGCTTTTAACGATGCTAAATATATTCCATGAAATATGCTTTAAATTTTGTGCTCAGCCTCAAAATTTATACATTTAGTGGCTAATTCATCCACTTTGAAGAAAACTTTCCTTTCCCTTCCTGCAGTATAATTTTCATTCATTTTACATTTTTATTCAAGATCCTATATTTGTGAAATGAATGTATAAAATTCCCTATTCTTACATCTCTGTACCTCTCCACATATAGCCATTTCATGTGCCTCACTGGTGAGTGCAAACTGTTTCCATTCATTTATGCTTTTAGATTAATTTTATAATGCCAGCTGGAGCAACATATTATCTTTCTTTTGCTTTAGGGATGTAATTTCCCTAACTATTTCACAATTATGAACACAAGGTTGTATATAATTCTTAATTTATTTACATTTTCTTTGAGATGTACTTTCAACATCTCACTTTCAGTTTGCAAATTCTGCAATATATTTTGTCCCGATTCCCTTTAAATAACTCACACCAACACCCAAAAGACATTTGACAGCCTTTATTAATATTACATAACCATAAACTTTATTTACATAGAAACAAATAACAGTAAACTTCACAATTCTCAGAAGATCTCAGGGCAGCGTACCTACTCACCCTACTCACCCTGACTGAGTTATACATCAGGGCAGCATACCCACTCACCCTGCTCAGTCATCCATCAAGGCAGCATACCTACTCACCCAACCAACCAAACTTAATCAGGCAGCATACCTGCTCATCCTTTCAAATTAGCCATCATCCAATTAATTTCTCTTATTGTCAAGCAGCATCTATCAACTCACTTGATCCCCAACTTAAATCCATGACCACCTTTGCCTAGAGGGGGAACAGAAGAGGACAATCCTGTCCCACTTCTCCACCCAGCAACCTGCACTCAGGCTGTTCCCCCTGTCATCCCATAGTCTTGACAATACCCTCTAGAAACAACTTCAAATGAACATTAAACAAATCCAAACCCACATCATTTAAATGCACCCCATCTGATCAAAACCAAACTATATCACCATCCAAAAAATCCCTGAGTTCAATGGTATACATAACTAAACCCTTAATTGCCTAGCCAACCTATGATTAATACACCTCCTAACCCGCTCAATAACCTGATAACTAAATGCATTCCTCCAAATCAAACATGGAACTAACGCCGACCATACTATGCACATACCAGGATACAAAGTCTTCAACTTCAACAAATCCTGTAAAATTATATCTACTAATTGCTTCTGTGAATGCATTCCCAAATCATTACCTCCCAAATGAACCACTAATATTCGACAACACCCAACTCGCAACCTTACCTTCTCAAACTCGTGCATCAACCTATTCCATCTAAGCCCTCTAAACCCATGTCAAGTCACTGTCCAACCTAAGTGAGACAAACCCAAGTTTTTACCATCCACTCCAACTGCTGCCTGCTTCTCTGTTCAATGGATATGAGTGACCCATGATGACAATCTGTTTCCTAAAAGAAAAGAAAAGAAAAGAAAATTAACAACATATACAAATCAAAACTTTATCTAATATATGATAGAAATGCATTAGAAGACCACCTCCCTACCCTCTTAATAACCTCAATTGAAGTGCCATCCCAAGCCAAATCTGAAGCCCTATCAATGCAGAAGGAATGAGATGCAAACTTCTCCACTGGAAAACTCATACAATGAAAAACTCTTCTAATAAGATGAATGAAACGACAACTTGTCATTCCCTTCCCATCAGTCGATAGGAAAACCAAATCATACCCCACCTGAATCCGTCTTAACTCCATGGCCCACCGTACTGGGCAAAGCCCAATGTTATGATCTGCTTTGAGCATGACAACCAAACCTTTACCCAATTGATCTGTTTTAGACTTTTGCAACCCAATAATAAACAGCCCTGCACCTATCATTACATCCCTCCAAAGTAATGATCTGAACAACTTAGACACTCGAAATCCACCAAAATATAAGCATACGCACAATGTAACCCACATAACGTAATCCAAGGAGTTACCTTCCAACAATGATAAACACTCTCGTCAGTGGCCATCTCATATCAGTATGTTCCCCAGCCACTTTCTCTGATCCTTTCAACATAGCCCTACTGTTCATGACTTTGTAAAATCATGTAACCCAGATACTCATGCAAATATACTGATCACAGCCAGTTCCACCCTAACCATTTGTAATGCTTTACCTAAACCCCAAGCTTGAGTTAAATAATGAAGCAGTAACTCTTCAGATCACACCCCTTCATCTTCTGGCAATTGTAATACAAACTGACCAAATTCACAAAGCACCCTACAGTAAGCCTTCCTTGTAGACAAAGCCCAAGAATGACACAGCAACCTCCTGGTTACCTCGACCCAACACTCCACACCTCCTCTGCAAGAGTACTGGCACTTCCTCTGCCCCTGGGGCTAACTGTGAAACCTAGAAAATTGAAATTGGGACAAGCTATCAGCAATGCCATTCCTCACCCCAGGTGCATGCACCCCTGTAAATGAAAACATTATTAACAAACTCTGTAAAAACAACTTGCTTAGAATCAACCACAACAACTCTGACCTAGCCATCTTCTTCTGCAAAACCCATATGACTGTCATGTTATCCGAAGGGAAAATAACCTGCTTCCCCCGTAACCGATCCTTCCAAACTACCGAAGCTGCCCAGATCAGCATCAACTCTAAAAACACATCTCTTTTCAATTCCTCCTTCCAATGCAAAGGCCATTTGACTGCAAATCACTGACCCCCAAAATAAGCCCCCATGCCAATGCCCCCTGCTGCATCCTTGAATAACTGAAGTTCCTCTTGTCCCACCCAAGCTGTCTGCCAAAAGGAAATCCCATTGAACTGATCCAAAAAACATGACCACAGGAACAAATCCTCCCAAACCAACTTGTTCACCTTGACCCAGTGGTGTTTACTCTTGACTGTTTTTAACAAAAGTGCGAATGACCTGCAAAAAGTATGCCCTGGGTGTACTGCCCTAAATGCAAAATTCAAAAGCCCTAACATCTCCATAACTGTCCAGATCTGCACCTTATCCTTAGACACAAAAGACCTTATCATAACCTTCAGTCTGTCTAACTTATCCAAAGGTAAACAAAACAAACCCAGTTCTGTATCCACCATTAATCCCAAAAATTCTAATGCTCTTGCTGGACCTTCCAGCTTATGCAGAGCCAAAGCTACCCCTAGTTCCTCACACATACTCCTGAATTCCTGCCACCCATCCTACGCACCTACTCATCCTTCCCCAACTAACTAAAAATTGTCCAAGTAATGCACTGTCTTCTGCGCACCAACCCTTTGCAGCCACACCCACTGCAATACAGTACAAAATTTCTCAAATGTTGCACATGCAGCTGAACAACCCATTGGCATAGCTTTGTCAAAATAATATCTGTCACCCACAACCATACCCAGTAATGGCCAATCCTCTTGCCTAATAGCCAGTAAATGAAAGGTTGACTCAAATGTCCACCTTTACTAACCATGGCTCATTAAATTCCCTAATCACCCTGACTGCATCATCTAAGTATGCATATCTCACCCTAACATCCTCATCTGCAGTGTAATCATTAAGAGAACCCCCTTTGGGATACGACAAATAGAAAATCAGCCTGAACTCACCGCCCCATTTCCTTGGTACTAACCCCAATGGTGAAACTTTAAAATTAACAAAAGGCAGTCTATCAAAAGGACCCAGTAACCGACCAGCCTGGCACTCCTTCTCCACCAATCTCTACAATATACCCTCCTTGCCCTGCACTGAGTGCAGATTCTTACAACCCCCCCCTATCTCCCACCATCCTAGAATTGATAGGAAACCCTTGCTGAAACCCATCTAATATCTCATCCTTAAGCGCAAGATCTGGAAAGCCTTTGATCATGCTTCTTAAAACCTCCCCTTTAACAGGGACAGGCAACCCTTCCCCTACTCCCCCTAAAAAATCCACCTCCCTGTGATCCATGAAAATGACCTCTACCCTGACTGCTTGAAACCCCTGAGTGGAGGGAAAACCACCATCCCCTGCTGTGAGGTTCGCATTTATAACATTGATGCCATGGCACCCATGCTGCATGGCCAAATGATTTCCCCCACACCTTTAACAAGAGTGCAAGAATTTGCACCCCACCGATGAACAGCTCCCACTATTAAAGATACAATACACACCAACTCTTTCTCTCCCTTTCTCCCCCTCTAGTAATCCCCCATAACTATCCATCATGGTAGCCAAACAAATGTCAGGAAGATGCACCTCCCAATGAAGGGAAAGATCCACTACTTTCCGCTTCTGGAACCACTGGTCATACCATAACCATGCATTCCCTGGCCATAACCATTGTTCCTCTCAAATCATGAAAAAATAACCCAAAAGGGGCAAAGCCAAAGACCTGTCCTTTTCAAGTTGCACTGCCATGTAGTAAGCAAAACCAACTACCCAATTATTCCAAGTCCTAGGGCAAATTCTACCTACTCTTCTCCTACCCAAAGCCACCAAGGCTGCAAACAAATCCTTACTATTAGCCGACTCGGCCTCTACCAATCACTGCACTCCTTCTGCCTCAATTACCTCGATTGCATCCACATATTCCCCTTTCAAAATTTTTTCTTTTACTGAAGATGGAATGTGTGGTGTCAAAAAGACTGCCCCTGACCCTTGACCCAGGACCTCTGTGGTAATCCAATCCCCTGGGCAAAGACCAAATTTAGAACCTAGCTCAGAACTCACTTCAGTGCTATCTCCTGACTGTACACTGCCTCTTCCAATCACTTCTCCTCCACTGGTCCCAGAAACCCCTGTGACATCCACTGTCACACACCACACTGTAGTCCATTCTGCACTCAGTTTCCTACCCCTAAGCTCCCTCTCCTCCCTGCATACACCCACATCCTCATTGCCTACCTCACTTGCCAAAACTGGTGATGTAAAATCATTACCTGATCCTCCGTCTGGAGTCCTGTCTGGAACTGATGTGCCTGATGTAACCTCTTCCATCGCTGTTCACTGCCTCTTCTCCAGAGCTGTGGTTCTTGATGTGGCATGCCTCTTTTTCTAACCAGGTGCCTGCTCCTGCTCTGCAACAGCCTCGTTCAACAACACCTCTTGGAAAAGCTCTTCCACCTGTTCCACTGTGGCCTCCCAATGCTTCCGCAGCCCTTCCAAGTTAGCCATCTGCAGAGAAAAAAAACACATATTAATCCCAACAGCAACAACCATGTACACCATCCCCTTCTTCTTGGCCACTCTGCAGCATCAAGCTATGCCTCGCACACCTTATGACCCAGAGCCATGATCATATTCCCTTGACCGTCCCACCTCATGCCCCACAATCAGTGCAGCCCACCAGCTTCAACAATCTGACCAAATCAATGTATCATTAGCCAAAACTGTGCGAACCAGCAACAACCAGCAACATATCCAGGGAAGCTTATTGCCCTTTAGGGCCTCGACCAAACAGCCTTCCTTAAGTACCATACGTTGTATAAACTGCCCTTATTTATAAACACATCACTTCAGCAAATAAGCCATCAAACATAAAGTAAGTTTTTTTTTATGTCACCTCTGCCATGACTTGACCCCAGAACCCTGTGTACTACAATCACAACATGTACCTTCACATCATCTGCACTGTTCATTTTTATGTATTTATTTATTTAATATTTTATATATATCTATATCTATATATATATATATATATATATATATATATATATATATATATATGGGTCTACTTTAACACATCGAACGTACGAATCACCGAAACCCAGAATGCCGAGACTGAATGTCCGAAATTGCCGTTAAACGAAATGTAGACTTACCGACAGTCAAATCACCGACATCTGCAGTCAAATCACCGACATCTGAATATGTACACAATTATATGTCCCACAGTCTTTTAATTAAACACTCAAACAGGTATAAATACAGGCTGTTGATGTACGATATGACGTCAAGATGGCGGAGACGTCGGAATATGCACCAGGAACCCTGGGAAATGTGTATTCGTGTATTTCATCGCAAAGAGGTAAACAAATGTTGTTAATCGATGGATACCTCTATTATATGGAAAAGAATCGCCTAAATAGGCATTACTGGGCATGTAAGGAGAAAATAGGACAGAAATGTAAAGGTAGAGCAGTCACTGTTCCTGTCTCTGAAGGTGAGGAACTCCTACGCTCTGTAGGACATCACCACTCTGCCGATCCCACTGAACTGCAATGGTATAAATTGAACTTTGATATTAAGGTCCGTGCAAAATATAGTAGGGATAATCCGTGTGGTATTGTCGATCTAGCTATGGCATCTACATCACTAGAGTCTGTGCATGCTGTCCCAAGTAGAAAAGCTCTCCTTCAAACTGTTGGTAGAGTACGGAGAAAGGAAAATGTAATGGAGAATTGTGAGTCTGTAACACTTATGAATATTGACTGTAGTAACTATCCATTGAAGTCAGGGCATTTTATTGCTAAACGTTTATGTGATATAAGCGGTGACAATGTAGTGTATACATTTAGTACACTTACTAATTTGCAGGATCTGAGTTCCGCTACAATTTGGATGATGGATGGTACGTACTTAAGTCGAGCAGTTACCTGCCGACAATTATATAGCATTCATGGGCTCGTTAAATGTGGTTCACATACCAAAGCTGTTCCACTACTGTTCTGCTTTATGACTAGGAAGTCACTAAAATGCTACAATTTCCTTTGGCATTCTATATTCTATTTGTTTAGTGCAAATCAGTTGGAAGTGAATGTGCGCTTCATATTGTGCGATTTCGAGATCGCAGCATTGAAGAGTATCAGGTTAAATGTGGCTGGCTGTAAAAGCAAAGGATGTTTATTTCACTTTAGCCAAAATATTTGGCGTAAGGTGCAGAATCTTGGTCTAACAACATTATATAATAGTAATACTTCCTTCCAATTATCTGTTAAGTGTCTTGTAGCTTTGGCTTTCCTGAATGAGTCTGAAGTTGTTGGAACATTTGAACAGTTAAAGCGAAGTTTCCCGGTGGAAGGAAGGGAATTGCTAGCTTACTTCTCAGATTGGTATGTTTATGGCAGGCGTCGTAAATTCACCACTAGAATGTCTTCTTCTATTAGATTTCCTCCGTTATTTCCTATTTCATTCTGGAACATAGCTGAGTTAAATGAGTTACACCTGCCTCGTACACAGAATTCAGTGGAAGCATGGCATAGACGATTGAAGTGTGTTATTGGACATCGGAGCGTAGATTTGAATTCTTTAATGTTATGCCTTTGCAGAGAACAGGACAGGGTTGATGAACTACGTGTGCGGATGTCAACCGGTGTCCCACCATCACCAAAAAAAAGGAAGTTACTAGCTAGACATGAGCGGTTTTTGACAGTGCTACAGAACAGGGCAGAATATACTGAATTGGATTTTGTGAAGGCTGTAGCGAGATTGCTGAAGGTTTAGTGAGTCATGCTGTTGTTGGAAATGCAGAAGCATTAAATGATATGCTTAGTGTAACTATAAAGGATGTGGCAAGAAGTCAATGGAGAAGTATTAAATGATATGCTTAGTGTAACTATTAAGGATGTGGCAAGAAGTCCGGATATATCTTTAGTTAAACGTGCTAGTTTGCTTCACAGTATTGAGGGGTTTGCGTTTATTCGTGTCGAGAGTCTACTGGAGAGAACCATTTAACATGGTTAAGTAGAAGACTGTTTATATAATTACAGTGGAGCTGTTGCAGCTGTTTATGTTTATTTACGTTTATTTCATGGACACGTTGTTGAGTTGCGGATCGCCGTTTTGGTCTTTATGTTGTGGACTACAAAAGTCATATTCCGTTACCAACCGCAGATGCGTCGTTGAAGCGGAAGTCGATGTTTAGTGTGTTCGGCGAAATCCACTTTCGTTTATTTGGGGTCGGTGATTTCCGTGTCGGTGATTCGGACGTTCGACGTGTTAAAGTAGACCCATATATATATATATATATATATATATATATATATATATATATATATATATATATATGTATATATATATAATATCCACTAGGGGCACCCACTAAGCATTGCTGCTTCTGTCCCTTGCACAAACATGTCCACTGATTATTGCTTCGTACCTCTTTTTTTTTTTTTTTTTTTTTTTTTAGAGAACCCGGTCCCGAGGCTTATAGTAGCTTTAGTAGTAAGAGACCTATCCATTAGAATGACACAGCTCCATCTGAGCTGCTCCTCTCCCAAGTGCTCACAAGCTGGAAGATGAGCTATCAAGCCACATTAACAACTGTTGGCCTCAAAGCACATACGCAAAAGCCTCAGCCATGTGGTCAGCCATTCTTTAGGCCAGTAAACCACAGAACCAAGGATACAAAAGAACCAGGGATATGACTGGAACAAACCCACCTGTAGCACCATGGTAACAACAACCAAGTGAGGATAAACACCATTGCAACCACCAATGATGATAAACCAATCCTGCAACAACTTCACGGAACCAATCCCCATACAACCAATGTGCCCCAAGGCCCCCAGGGAATGGATGAAAACTGCCGCAACCTTCTCACACCGAGAAAAGCCATACGCCCTCAATATTAATATGATCAGCCAAAGCCAATAGACCACCAGGAAACAACAAGGAAGCTAGGATGAACACCACTTCGACCACCAATGATGAAACAACGCCATAACCAATCTCCATGCCACCAAAGTGCTCCAAGGCCACCAGGAACAACAACAAGAAACCCAGGATGAACACCACTGCAACCACCAACAATAAAAACAAAGCCAAAACTAACCTCCATACCACCAACACTCCCCGAGGCTACCAGGGAATGGATGAAAACTGCCACAGCTTCCTCACCCCAAGGTAAGCCTTTCCCCATCAACATTAGAAGCCTACACCATTTCCTCCCAACCCCACAACCGCACCTCACTCAAACACCATGCAGTCTGCATTCACTCCTTAAACCTTCTCAATGCTCATACAGCCATCGCCTTACCTCCATGATCCATCCTGAAACCTCCTTTGCAGCACACACCCTGCAAGGCCTACATGCCACTGAAGTACCTACAAGGTCATCTGGACATGGGTTAGCTTTGAGCAACTCATGCCTGAATGTGACACCACTTCCTCTGTTCCCAAATATATCAGCTAATCTAAGTCCCACCCAAACTACCTCACTTCCCCTAACATCTCAAACCACTTAACTCCTTACTATCCAAAAGCCTAGTCCCTGTAACCTGCCTTAACCATACTAAACTCCCCCTTTTTCCCCATTTTATCATAACATACCTCCCCTTTCTCAGTCACTAAAGAGGGTCCTGGACAAATTAGTTTGTCCCAAACTTCATTTTTTTTTATCCCACCAAAAACAATTCACAGTAATATGGGTCTGAATATGACTTTTCTTTTGTCTTTCTAGCTCAAACTCCATTTCTTTTTGTTGTTCTTCTTGCCAATATACATTTTCCCTAGCTTTACTCTACCTTCTGTGTGATCATAACAAGTATGTTTCAGTTTTCTTTTACCTACCTTAATTGGACATTATTGTGGGTACTCAGGTTGCTTCTGTATCCCTTTCAGTTTAAAAACTGCTATTTATACCTCTTTATTTTTTCATCCTCTGTCTTTAACTCATTAAAACCTCTGAGATGTAGAAGGGCACAACTCTAGATGCTTATGCATATCTCCCTAAAGTCTGATTAAATTCCAGAGCATTTTCTGAAAAATCAAGTTAAAAAAACAAATAAAAACAAATATAAATACAATTTAAAAAGATACAAACAGCAATATTATCAGTAGTATCTTTTTTCCAGCAATATTAATTAGGACATTCTTAGTATTTGTGTTAATACTGTAATATATTATAATGCACAAAAACCTAGAATTATATTTTTGTAAAGTTTTATAAACAACTTTTCATATCTTGGAAACTGTGTAACCTAAAAACATATAAAGGAGTTTTATGCAGCTTGCCTTAAGCTTTCACATAAATGTAATCTATTCTATCTCATGCGATGCATTTTTACTGAGATATTTACACAGAAATGAAGATCATTCTTATCTATATTATTAACAACATAAGAAACACAGAATATTTCTCAAGACATAATATAAAGTGCATATATCAAAGACAATTTTCTTCAACATCATCTAAGGTTTTAAGTAATGTCATTTAATAGTATGAAAGCTAATTTTATTAGGAAATATTAATGCACATGCAGAAATATTGCCTATCTTCATAATCAGTAATAGCTTGCAATAGCTCAAGTATAGTTTAGTATGATTGGACAGTGGTAGTGT
The DNA here is from genome assembly GCF_019279795.1 of Protopterus annectens. Lineage (NCBI taxonomy): Eukaryota > Metazoa > Chordata > Ceratodontiformes > Protopteridae > Protopterus > Protopterus annectens. The sequence continues at coordinate 1,091,249,957 of NC_056729.1, read as the reverse complement.
ATTGTTATGTTTCCTACCATGGCATTTCATGCCATGTCTTTCAGTAATTTGCACCTGTCTCAGTTATTAAAATATGAATGCAAATGTAAAAATATGGCTAACAAACATCAAACACTAATTAATATTTCAACTGCCGAATACACTAGATTAACAGTTGTAGTGTCATTTTAGTATTTATACACTGGCTTTTCTTGTGTTGTCTGTTGCCATCTGGTAGTTCACTTAGTTAAGGAGGTCAGTCTCACAAAATATCAGGATACCATAAAGAGCTATGGATGTTAAACTGAAATAGAAACGAAAGGGCTACAGGCGTGAATACATTAAATAAGTGAATGTCTGCTGACATTCTTTGACATTAGCTTCTGTTTCCTTCTTTGACTTTTCACTTTGATTCTTTACAAAGACCAAACTGCTAGCATTCAACCTTCAGTATTACAGGTCTGTATTTTTGCTGTGAAGTTAATCATCTTCGTTAGGTCAATTAACTGCTGGTTTCTGGGAACCTACATTTTCCTATAAACCATGTTGCAATGCCTGCAGATTGGTGGTTTCTGGGCATATACACTTTACTACAAACCAGCATTTTTTATTATCCTCAATGTAGGTCTATAAAATTCTGAGAAAATGCTCTTTGTTTCTTGTTGCTGTTGATTTGTCACTTCTAGGACAGCAGATTTTTGCTGAAATCTCTACTATAGGGCTTGCTGTCTGCAACAGTACTCTTGAAGAGGGTTTTGGTTGCTTCTTCCATATTTCTATTATAAGACATTTTGATATGTGTTTTGATACATGATTAATAGCATATCTCTCCTTAGAGACACAGGATTACTTGTATAGGCATTGGGTTTATATCTGAATAGCAGCACCCAAGTTTGTTACTGAAAATAACTGATACTTGGTTTACAAGTAAGTAGCACACAATGCTTCGCATTCATTACCTAACTCAAAAAAGCACTGCCCCCCACTTATTTTGGGAATAATATAGATAGCTACGTTCTATACTGCTGTGGTATCATGTATGCTTAACATGCAGAAGGTCTGGGTAATCATTATTTATCTTTGTAAAAGAGGTTAGCAAGTTCATCTGCTAAATGAAAGGGCTGTGGGTGAAGCCCATTCAGGGATAATGTTACTTTGTTTATTAACTAGTTAAACCTTGGGAGTTTACTTAAAAAACATTAATTCCAAAATACCAGAAGTTGGCGTGTGTTCTCATCACTCCAGTTATTTAGTCTATGGTCATACCACCTTTGAGGCGCCTGAACTCATGTGATCATAAACGTTATATAGGGTCAGGCTTAGTAAGTGCTGGAAAGGAAGGCAGCATGAGAATATCAGGTTCTGTTGTTTAATAAGCAAAGCCACAGAACTTGCTACAGCAGAACTAATTTATGCAGACATAGGCAACATAATGGCTCTAATCCCTGTCAGTCTGACTTTGTGAAGGAAAAGTCCTGTCTTCAAAACCTGGCAAGATTCTTTGAAAGCATTTCAGGGACTGTTGATAGTGACTCTTCATACACACTGTTTATTTCAATTTGAGCAAGTCTTCTGAGACAATCTCCCATGCTGGTATAATAGCAAAGTTAAAAACAAACCTATTATACCATGACCGCCGAAAAACGTGCACACTGATTGGCCAGCGTGCCCATTGTAAATCGAGTTATACTAAAGGAAAAAGGTCCAGTCGCCCGGACTTTTTTCCATTAGTATAACACAGTTTTTTAAAACACTGTCTCGCTATGTTAAATGGGTTTAACATAGTGAGACAGTTAAAATAAGCAACGGAGATCTCCGTTGCTTATTTTAAAGCTGTCTCGCCATGTTAAACCCATTTAACATAGTGAGACAGTGTTTAAAAGCAATGGAGAAAGCAAGATCTCCGTTGCTTTTTAGTGTTTCGCTGTGTTAAATGAGTTTAACATAGCGAGACAGTTTTAAAATAAGCAACGGACATCTCCGTTGCTTATTTTAAAACTGTTGCGCTATGTTAAACTCATTTAACATAGCAAAACACTAAAAAAAAAGCAATGGAGACCTTGCTTTCTCCGTTGCTTTTCCCCACAGCTCTGATGTACTGCGCAGGCGCGCAGTACATCAGAACTGCCGCGGATGCCACACATCTGCGGAAGGGCAGTAAACAGGCATTATACTATGCCATTATTTAAGAAAAGTAATAGTTTATTTTCTTAAATAATGTCATAGATAATAGCAATAACCACTTCTGGGTGTGGGTAATGCTAATTCCACGGTTGGCTTTGTTTGGTCCCTCGGGCTTCACCCTCGGGACCAAACCACGCCAACCGTGGGTAAATTTAGCATTACCCACACCCAGGCGTGGGTTATTGCTATAATAAAGCCCCATACATTACCTCCTGGATTGCAAATTATACATCTAGTAGATTTATTTCACAGACATCCAAGCCAATATCCTAGAATTGTGGTTGACCAAGTTTCCAGATGACTGCAAGCTTAACATTGTCATGCACTCATCCTCAGATGCTAAACCTTTCCAGCAAGGAGTGCAATATGCTCATAATCAGTATACCGCAAATGGTCTCCAAATAAATGAAAAAAATTGAAGTCTAATAGCATTTGGCAAAAGCGACGAGTCTACTTCAGATATTATAAATGGTGGTCCTCCAGGAAGATATATTCATAAGAAACATGGGTACTTATGCTCATAACTTTCTCATGTAATCATTACATTTGCACTATTGTTTGGAAATTCTTCTGTTTGTTACAATTAATTTCTTAGGGAATATCATCATGATCCAAAGAAGTCATTCTATAACTCTACTATTCCTACATCAGACCAATCAGGGTTTACAAAAGCCATTATATTATATTATATTATATTATATTATATTATATTATATTATATTAGCATGACTCATCTTATAAGTAATAGCTTTCTGGCTGCTCTAAAGTGACCCATGTCTCACTTTTCAAGCCATGAAAGATCAAATCTAATTTTATATTAGAACTCTTCACCAACCCAGTGGCTTTACAAACACTACACACGGGAACTAAATCTACAACAACACATAAACAAAACTTGCTGAAGGGATAGATTGCTAACTTAGTGTTCCCAGACTATGAACAGTTACCACTACAGGTCAAAGTACTGTCCTGACTGCCTTTAAGACTAGTTTTGATCATTGGATCAGTAGACACAAATTTAAACCACAGTTGTCATGTATGGCCTTCTTTGATTTAGGAGATAATCATTATTATGTACTTGAAAATGGTGGCAAGAACATTTAGGTGAGAGTTATTAAAGGTGTATGTGGCTAGGCATTTTATGGTGCCAGTAGTTTGTGGCCTACTATAATTCCTCTGTTCCTATGAATACCACATAACACCTTTGGTGCTATTAAGCTTTAGGTAATGTTTCATTAAATTTTAGGAAAAGTATTGGCTTATATTTACACTCGTTTTATTGACCTAACATGTTTTTTGCAGCACTAACAAAACATGCAAGCTCAACAAGAAATGTATTTTAAGTATTTCAGAATGGACTGTATTTGTCAAAACATGCTAGAACTTTCTCTCAAGTAAAGAAACCTTTTGTATAGAGATATACCACTGAAACACAAACCTATGGTCAAGTCCCAAATTAACAAATTGCTGGAACTTAGCATTTAGTATAATAAATGTATAACCCCTAGATAATACTTGAAGTACCATTTATAATAATCCATTACATCAGAACCCTTTATGACAACCCCTGGGATTCATCAAGCTCCATGCAAGAATAGTGCCATTCTTGCACGGAGCATTCTGTGGCTATCTAGGACAGCAGCGCGCCCTGCATATTCATGAGGGCACGCTGCTGTCTACATTAGACGGCTACGAAACAAGAATGAGTGCAGGGGGCTTGTCCAAGCACTGCTCGCACAGTACACATGCCCCTTGCTGTATGGTAATGCTAAAGCTAGTAATAGTGTCTACAGACACTGTTATCACAAGATAACAGTGTCCATAGACAAAATACATAAGCATAGCCCCCCCCACAGCATAAAACCAACTGTCGAGATCATCGCAGAATGTCCAGAGCATTCCCTCATATTTTTCCCTTTTTTTCATAAAATGTTTCCTGTCTGTGAAAGCCAGTGGGATGATCTAAGGGGATAATTATGTTAAAATTTAAGGGATTATTATTGGGTTATTGGGATGAGCTTAAACTTTTAATTTTTTTTCCATCTCCAGTAAAGTTTAAGCATAGCTGAGCGGGTGTGCGCATAGTGCAGCTATGCTCAGCCTAGCTTACATATTTCAATGAGCTAAATAGAAAGATAGAGCCACATTAGTCAAAATGAAATAGCATAGTGGTTAGAGCTTTTGCTTAGCTTGTAGACATTCACAGTTTGAGCCCCAATGCAATCCATTAATTTTATTTGTGAAAACAGCAGTAAAAGTATATTTATTAGAAATAGGTAGTGAATAATATATAGTTGTTTACCAGGGTAGTGCTGTGCTTAGCTGGAGTAAGCAATGCTGAAATATGTATGCTTAGCAAGAATTAGTGTAGCTAAGCTGATATGCACACTCATTACCAGGGTTTAGCATCTACACCTTTAAGCAATGCTTATCTATACTAAGCGGGTTTGCCTGGCACTTAGCTTAGCTCAGCATATTCAAAACTGTACATTCACAGCAAAGAGTGGGAAATCAGCCCTATTTAAACCTCACAGGTGGGAATACAGCTGATAACCAGTTGTAGATCCTCACTGTAGGCACTATAGCTGGTGTTGGTGAAGGTGTGCACTTTTGGGCACAGCGCTGGGGCATTCATGAGTCCAGGGTCATGACTGGATTCCTTGTAGAAAACCATGACATGAGACTGCTGCAGGACCAGTACCAGGGCTCCCAATACAAAGTGGAGACCTGGGAACATCTCGCCCATGATCTCACCAGTGCCACTGGTATCCCTTGGACTGGTGAGCAGGTCTGGCACCACTTTGCCAAATTGAAGCGGAGGAAGAGGGATCTCTTTGACCAGTTAGTCCAAAATGCACAGGTGGGGAATGCTCCAGGCATGTGTAAGTATCAGTCACAATAAGTGTTTTTCAAAGTTCAGCCTGTGTATGTGATGGATAGGTATGCATAAATGTTTCTTCTTATCTCCTGTACAGCTGCAGATGAGAGGGCTGTGAACTTGGATGCCCACACCAGTAGGCTGCTAAGGCTGCATCACAAGGCTGGTAACAATCTAGCGTGTAGTATTCAGGGCAAATAAATAAACATGAGTATTATGTCACCTTGCAGTATTTAAAAATGGGTATGGTTTGTACTGAATATATATGTATATATATATATATATATATATATATATATATATATATATATATATATATATATATATATATGTTTACATATATATGTATTGGAGTTGTACATCAGATCCATACCCCAAATCTCTTACTATAACAAATCTGTCCAAAGGATGTAAAAATGGGGGCCAATGGACCCCAAATAGGGACCTCTTTGAAATATTGTCCTTATCCTTCTCTCTCCAGCAGCAACTGTTTTGCCTTGCAACAAAATTATCCTTCTTGCCATGTATTGAACTCAGTGCCCTATACTGTACAGTCAGAGCAATGTACTACTACACCATGTTAGCTCTACATAATGGTGATGCTTTTCCAAACATATCAGTCAGTAGAGTCATTTAACAGTAGGGAAAAGAATATGTAGAGTCAGTCAGGTTTTCTATATATGCATGTATTTATATATGGTGATGCATATATGTGGGCAAATCTACACACAAAATATATAGAGAGAGATATACATGCAAAATATATAAATATATACATACACATATATACAGAAAAGTATATAAATACATACACACACACACATATATCTATCTATCTATATATATATATATATATATATATATATATATATATATATATATATATATATATATATATATATATATATATACATAAATATACCTAAATATATAACAGCTAAAACAAATGCAATATGAGTGTCATGCTGCTCAACACTAGAAGTCTAAATCTCAAAAGGCACTCACTTGATGCACTCCTTATTCACAAAGGATGCACACACATCCAGACTGGTAGCCCAACAAAATGCATCAAAGGTACTGCAGGTGTAGCTAACATAGGGTAAGACAGCAATTCAGTCCTGCTATAGGTTCCTAACTATGTCCCAAGAGTGTTCCTAATCATCCTGGAGAATATTACTGTCCAACCTAACACTTTCATACTGGTTGACCTCAACTACCCCTCCATTAACTGTGAAAGCTATTCATGTATCAATGCACTTGCCCAATGTTTCCTGGAATGCATTCATTCCAATGGCCTGGATGAGCTAATTTCTACACCACTGCAGGTAGCAATATAATTGACCTAGTCAGTGCTAACATGGGCAACTGTTACTGTACACCAATAGTTAACTCTTCCATGGTTAGATCTGAGCACAATGTTATCACCTTAGAAGTCCACATCCCTCCCACCCTCCTGCAAAGATAACCACCATGAAAAACCTTTGCAAAGCTAACTTTGGCCTCCACAAAACAGATGTGGCTAACTTCACAGGACCCATGCAAATGGAGACTAGTTGCATGACCTCCAAATCACACACTAATGCAGTATGAACACGTACACAAATACATGGATTCCACCATACACAATAGAAACAAGATGCTCCCCTCCAGAAAAAGAAAGCAAATCTGGTGGTCCGCTGCCCAAAGAAACTCTACAACAGAAGGAGGAAACTGATATCAAATGAGGTGAAGTACCAGGACTGAAAAAACACCCTTATCAGCCTCAACAAAAAGATTAGATTCCTCATCAAATACTCTAAAGCTAGCTGTGAAAACAGAATTGCTGCACACAGTAAAGACATCCACAAGGCCTTCTATAGTTATGTAAAGCATCTCCATGGCAATACCAACATGTGCTCTGAGCTACTGCACAATGGTACCTCCTATACTGAGCCAACAGATATTGGCAATATACCGGCACACAGATTTGGTGGCAACTGTACCCCTCTCCCCACCCCCAAAGGACCAATCACAATACCAGTACACTGCCAGACACTCAGTATTACTGCTGCTTGGGTTAAAACACCACTGTCCAAGGCCAAGAATACAGCTTCTATTGGACCTGGCAATATCCCTGGCTGTGTTATGCATGACCTACAGAGTGAACTAGAACCTCACTTGTGTGCCCTGTTCAATCACAGTCTCAGCTCAGGCTTTGTCCCTACTGACTGGTGCACTGCTACAATCATCCCTCTCCACAAAGGAGGAGTGGCTGCAGACCCTGGGAAGTATCACCCCCATTAGCCTGACAAGACTGTCATGCAAAGCTATGGAATGCATGATCATGGACCTTAGAAACAGGGATATGGGAATCTCCAGATCTGGGATCCCACACAGTTTGCCTTTGTGAAGGGTAGATCATGCCTGTTCAATCAACCTGGTCGACTTCTTTGAGACAGTCACCAGAGCTGTGGATGATGGCAAGGTGGTTCATACAACCTACCTCAATATGCCAAGCCTTTTGATAACAGTCCCCACTCAGGAATCATGGATAAACTCACTAAGCTACACATCAACCTCTATAAGAGTAGGTGTGCTGCAAACTGTGTCACAGATAGAACCCACAGTGTGAAAGTAGCTGACCCCAAGTCAGACTGCCGACCAGTTATGAGTGGAGTTCCACAGGGTTTGGTTCTGGTTCCTCTCCTGTTTGGTATCAACTTCTCTGAAGTCCATGCCAACACGAAGGGTCTCTGGCTGACAATGTTTGCAGATGATTGCAAGTTGGGAGCTATTAACTACCCAAGTGATGTTAACATCCTACAGAAAGGCCTCACTGAGACCAATGACAAGTGTCAGAGCCATAGCCTTAAGCTCAATGTCAAAGAATGTGTTGTCATCCCCCTTTTGATGTCAGGCACTACAGGGATGTTACAGCACGAAAAATCAGACATCAGTGTGAAAGTGCATACCCACAACCAATACCACCACAGTCACACTCACATACCGGTGGGTCAGGTGAACAGTAGAGTATACGGACTGTGTGAAGAAATACATAATAGTTTTCCAGTCACACACTACCCCTACATATAGTGGCCCAATTCTCAATGTAGTCTGAATCCTGACCATGGTACAGGACACTTCTGAGTCTGCCCCTACAAAGGCATACAGCCAATAAACCAACAGGCACTGGAGCAGCATGCACAGTCAGATAAAAAGGAGCCATAACACTTACATCTACCCCTCTCCATACACAGCCCAAATAACACGTACACATGACATGTGTAGACAATCCTGACAGTCTGTCAACAATAGCCAGACATACACAGACCTCTCAAATGTACAGTTCACCTCAGAATGTACAGGCTCAGGACTGATATCTATGGCCTCTTCTCTGTAACATGTCTGTGGCTTTACTACATCACTGGGATGGTAGAAGGAATGAAGGCAAGAAATAATGATTCTAAATACATCTGAGCCTCATAGTGCATGACATCTGGACAAAACCTGACATCATTTGGGGACAGAGGCACAAACACAGGTGTAGATATTGCTGTCAGAAATTTAGACAGTTGCTGATGCTACTGGGTTTTTTGTAACATACCCTTTATGAGGAATATGAAGTCAGTAATACCAATGGATTTTAGTATTTACTGACTGCATTCCCCAGAGGCCCTGGCTGATTTTCCAAGGACAACAACTGTCTGGGGAACAGACAAAACATAACAGGCAAACATGTGACCAGTCTGTGGACAGTATGCCATGGGAGAGGTATGTCAGAGACATATCACTGTCAGACGTGAAGTCACTCAGTAAATGCATGTCCACACAAACCCTGTCCATCTATCAACCCACCATGTGTATAACAGCACTGATGATTTTCATTTTTATTTTATTTTACATTTGTTTACCGGGAGAATCCAACTGGGCATAAATTCCTGTTTGGGAGAAAAGCTCCATTGTTAATAAACTATTTTGTTAGCAGAAAGAAAATTGTACAATACAATAAAGAAAAAAATAGTAACAGACATTCATAATGCTAAAAAGACTAGAACAGAATAAATTGGCCAAGTGGGAGACAAGGTCAATAATCTTGTATAATAATTCTTCCAGAAGACAGTTCTTACAGTAGTAGCAGGTAGTGACATTGTATACAGTAAGTGTGCAATTACGATACTTAGTCTTATATACAGGTAACATAGCAAACTGAAGACTTAAAATCTGATAGATATTAACAATGAGAAAGAAAAAAACAACATAAGGCAGTCATATGACTTAAATTCAATGTTCATTACATATGCAATTAAAATTTTAAAATCAGCTAGTTCCATGCTTTGGGCCACTCATGCCCAGTACATGTACAAGTCCAGGAATTGGTGAGGTAGGCTTTAATGTGATGCTTGAAGTTTTTTAAGCTAGTTATAGTTCTGATTTCAAGTGGTAAGGCATTCCACAGTTTAGCAACATAGTAGGAGTATAGAGAGTCACCTGAGCTATTGATTACATAGAATCTGTTCAGAATTCTGGTGACAAGTCCCCCATGTTGTTGTGCTGTCTCCAAATGTCCTGTCCTGTGAAGCATTCACACCTACTGTCTGTGAATCTTTAGCCCACCACTTCTGTAATGTCCCTCACACAGGCAAGGAAAAGGGCCAGGGCCCACATGAGGGATGTTCCCAATTGTTGGAGATAGCAACAGTGTCCAGGCCCACAGCACAAAACTATGTGGGCACCTACATAGTTGTATGGCCTTAGCAAAACCTGACATCTGCACAGAGGACTGGTAGAAAGTGGACAGCAAACATGTTATGCATTAGGATGAATGTCCTGAGGGATAGAAGTCTGAAACTGAAATGTATGCCATTACTACATGACAGCAGTCCTCACTGACATGGCCAAAAAACATAGTACTTTACAGTTAATATAATAATATCATAGTAATATCCAATAGGAGATACATAAAACATACAGCTGAAACACCAAGAACAAGATAGTGTAGTACTCAGAGTCCTAGCTCTGCATGCAGAGGTGCATGGTTGGAGTACTAAAATAGGCAATCTAATTTTACATGGAAAACCCATGTCAACAGTACTAATTTCATAATACAACATATGTGGAATAATATCAATCAACCAGTGTACTGTAGCTAGTGTAACATGCAAGTGTGAGTGAATATAACATGCGATACTACCCATGTATATAAAAAAAAAAAGTGATACTACCCATGTATACCCAAGTGTCCCATACAGAATACTCACACCCCTTGCTATTGTAATGAGAGCACATACAATCATGTTATGTACAGGACATTAAATAAATGTATTACATAATGTCATTACTGTGCTACTGTATGAGACTGGAATGTGAGCAATGGTTACCAGGGCTGAGCTATACTTAGAATGTTTACACATTTCTTAAATGTGAAAGATAACCAGTAGTTATCTCTGCTAAGCATACTTGCACACTGGTAAGCATCGGTAAACAAAGCCTACACAGTTTAAGTGCTTATCAGTTTAACCGTGTTTTAGCACTGCTTAGCACCATGCAAATCCGCGCAAACTCGCTTACAACTGCTTAAATGTGCCTTAATCTCTCTGAATCCAGCAGCCCTTCTTCTGGCCAGCAACAAAATAATCAGCCGTGCTCAGTCTTGAGCCCGCAATGCTATACACCATAGTCACAGCAATTTACCACTAGGCCATCTTAGCTGTGAGATGTTAGGATGATTTTTACAACATATCATGCAGTACAGTCAGTTTACAATAAGAAAGACACACTGTGCAATCAGGAATGATTATCTACAAATATATACATGAAAAAAATATTTACATATATAGAGAGATAAATATGTGTGGAGACACATATATATGTATACCAATATATAGATATATTACCAAGAAATACTGACACGTGTGTGTGTGTGGGGGGGGTGTGTGTGTGTGTGTGTGTGTGTGTTTATATATATATATATATATATATATATATATATATATATATATACATACACAGTATGTATGTATGTATATATATATATATATATATATATATATATATATATATATATATATATATATATATATATATATATATATATATATATATATATATATATATATATGCATACATGTCTCTAAATGCCCACACAAACATATGCTTCTAATAGACCACCCATAACTGGGGCATCATGGACAGCTGGATACAAAAGGACCAATGACACTCACATCTGCCCCTCCCCAGTCCAGATAATAAGTGAACAGTACACTGCTTCAAAATCATGAAAGGCCATACACAATGGCCAGACATATACAATGACCTCTTAGCAAAACAATTACAATGAGTGAAGATGGTATACAAAAATACAAACAGCCAGTAATTCACACAAGTTCATTTTACTCTGATGTCTTTGCCAAAGCGTTTAAGGAGTAACACATTACAAGAAATACTTGCCTTAATTTGAGCAAGCAATTAACACTTAAGTACATTTAAATACACAGCCTCGAATTACACTCCTTATTCAACCCTCTAGGGGATAAAGTATCACATTTAAAAACATACATTCATTCTGTACATAAAAATTGTTCTTTTATGATTGTTTGATCAAACTGAGAAACAGACTTTTCCCAAAGCAGTACCTTGTAACCCACTACACTTAATTACATGCATATACACAACCTCCAATTACACTGCTCATTTAACCCCATAGGGGATAAAGTATCACATTTAAGAATTTAAACAAGTGCTCTTTCATGACTACTACCCCCATGGTGAGAATTATTAAAATGTACAGCTATAAAACTGTCTTCTTTCTCATCACTAATATGTCTCACATGTTCTAACAGCCTAGTTTTAAAACACTTGTTACTCTCCCCCACATAAAATATGTTACAAGGGCATCTAAGAGCATTCTCCATAAACTGACCTCTTGAATATACAGAGTCCCATATGTTGTCCTCCCTTTCCCCTCAGCAGGAATGACAGAACAAAATAATGGTAGACCCTACCTATCAACCTCCTACTGTATGGCATCTGTACAAAGCCTGACATATTTTGGGACAGAGGCTCAAAAACATGGCCATACTTGAAATATTGCTGTTATACACTAAGAAATTTGCTGGTGTTACAGGGTTTGTTGGCATCATATATTTTCTGAGGGATATAAAATCTGAAACACAAATGGATGTTAGCATTTACTTATTGCAATCACCAGAGTATGCTACTGATTTGCCAAGGACAACACCTGTCTGGAGAACACAACAAACATAACAGGCAAACCTCTGGCCATTATGTGGATAGCCCTACAGTTGAGAGCTATGCAGACGCAGAATTTTGTCAGATTGAAACCCATACAGCATGTTCAGACAAACCCTGTTAAACAAGCAGTATTCAAAACAGCAATAAATGCATTCTTCCAAGTCTTGAATCTTCTCCACCATTTAGGTGGCTTCTCTCTACAGGTCTTGTTCTAAGAGGTATTAGCTCACACACCTCCAGGATGTCTTCCACACAGGTAACTGAAAGGGCCAATGCCCACATGGAGTACTCAATTATAGGTGTGTGTTGCTATGACATTGGCTATTGGAATAACTACACAGCTGCTCTGTATGCAGTCAGCAACTGGGGAACACCAACTGGTGCTCAGTCCATCACATGATCATGAGCATTACCTACAAAAGAAAAGCTGCCATCTAGTTAAACCAGCTCTGTCATAGACAGTCCATCAGTGCAAATCTGAAGTAGTGTGAGAAAAAAAAAGGATATATCTGTGAAAAATCCAGAAAGAAAGGTATGTGAAACAAGTAAGCATGTAATCAAATGCAGTATGGGGGTCTGTAATACTGGAAAATAGGGGTTTGAAAGCATATGTCTCAACAAGACTTGCTGTACTGATGTACTGCTGAACAGCACTGATGGATATAGCATGTGGCTCTGTCTGTAGAGACTAGGCCATCTACTGGGATGTTGTACATATCCATATCTTGTAAATACAACTAGGATATACTTGTTTGTCTCAGAAATGTGAGACATTAGAGTACTGCTGCAGATGTGTATGTTGAACTGCATGTTATATACTGAGCTCATACCATTCAACTGTCCAGTGTTCTGCAAACTGCCATAGGTGTGCCTCATATTTGTAGTCATTCACCCATAGAGTTGTTTTATATCTGTCAAATCCTTGCCAAATCTGTGAAGACTGACATTACAACATCCCCATTCATTGTCCTCTGGCTTTTCCCATTTGGGATTGCCACAGTTGATCATCTGGTGCCATTTCTGCCTGTCCTTATCTTGCTGTCTCACACCAACCACCTACATGTCTTCTCTCACCACATCCAGAAAACTTTTCTGAGGCCTTCCTCTCTTCCTCTTACCTGGCAACTACATCCTTACCATCCTTTTCCCAATATACTCAGCACCCCTCCTCAGAACAAGTCCAAACTGTTGTAATGCTGCCTCTCCAACTTTGTCTCATATCCGTTCAACATGGCCTGAGCCTGTCATATACACATTGCTAAACCTGCGCACCCGTGTCACACCCAGTGCAAATCATAGCATCTGTAATGCTGCCATGTGCAACTCTAACTCCTGCCTTTTTGTCAGTGCCACTGTCTCCAACCCATATAACATAGGTGGTCTCACTACCCTCTTGTAGACCTTACATATCATGTTTATTGGCACTCGTCTGTCACATATCACTCCTGACACTCTTCTCCACCCTCTCCATCCTGCCTGTACTCTCTTCTAAACCTGTTCTCCATAGTCCTCATTACTCTAAAATGTTGATCCCAATCATTTGAACACATCCACCTTTGCCAACTGTACTCCATGCATCCCCAACATTCTAGTATCCTCCCTCTCATTCATACACAGATATTCTGTCCTAGTGCTGCTGACCTTCATTCCTCTCAACTCTAGAGCATATTCCACCTCTCCAGGGTCTCAAAAAGCTGTTCCCTACTCTCAATACAGATCACACAATGTCATCTGCAAGCAACATAGTCAACAGGGACTCCCGTAAGATCTTGTCTGTCAACCTGTCCATCACCATTGCAAATTAGAAAGGGCTCACAGCTGATCGCTGATGTCATCCCACCTCCACCTTAAACACATCCATCAATCACAAAGCAGATCTCAATGCTGTCACACCACCCTTGTACATATCCTGTACCACTCTTACATATATCTCTTCCACTCATTACTTCATCATACAATACCACAACTCCTGTCTAAGCACCCTGCCATATGCTTTCTGTAAGTACAGAGAGACATAGAGCAACTTCTGACCTTCTCTGTATTCCACCAGTAACAGTTTCAGAGCAAACATCACAATGGCAGTGCCCTTTCCAGGCATGAAACCATACTGCTGACCAGTACTTCTCACCTCCCTGCATAATCTAGCTTCCACTACTCTTCCCCATAACTTCATGCTGTGACTGGTCAGTGTTATCCACTCTGTAGTTATCACAGCTCTGCACATCAACCTCATTCTTAACTCCATACCCAAGCACTTTCTCTCCACTCCTCATGCAACATCACACTTCACAAGATATCAGTAAACAGCCTGGCTAATACACCACTGCCATTTCACCTAAACAACCCCATGCTTCCACAGGTCTGTAATGTGGACCAGCAGGCTTGCCAGTATTCATCCCCTTCATAGCTATACTTACATCCTCCTTGTTAAGCCATTGCACTTCCTGATTCACCATACCCACATCATCCAACCTTCTCTGTCTCGTTCTCTTCATTCATCAGCCTCTCAAAGTACACTGTCCATGTGCTCAACACACTGTCCTTGCTTGAGAGTACATATACCTCATCATCCTTTATCACCCTTATCTGCTGCACATCCTTCCTAGCTCAGAGCATCTGTCTAGCCAATCGGTACAATTCCTTTCATCCCTCCTTAGTGTTCAACCTGTCATAGATCTCTTCATATGCCCATCCTCAGCATTTGCCACCTCTCTCTTTGCCATGCATATCTCCTCATACTCCTGCCTACTTTCCTCATCTCTCTAACAATCCCACTCCTTCGTCCCCAACCTCTGTCTCTGTATACTGTCTACTAATTCCTCAGTCCACCAACAGGAGTCCTTGTACTTCTTCCTCCATCCACATGTCGCCCAAGCACCCCTCTAGCTGTCTTCCTTACCAGCTCTGCTGTACTTAACCAGATATTTGTTAGATTGTCACTTCCACACAGTGCCTGTCTTCACTCTTCACTGAAATCCTCCTCACAATCACCCTTTTCCAAATCATACCATTTAATCCTTGGTGCTTCCTTCATACTCCTCCACTTCTCGATCACCAACATCATCTTACATACCAACATTTTCTGCTGCCTAAATACAATTTCACCCTCTCACCACTTTACAGTCTCCAGTATCCTTCAAACAGGCCCTCCTACATTGCATATATTCCATCTGTGTGCATCTTACTCCACTCTTGTATGTCACCCTATGCTCCTCCCTCGTTAGTAGTACGTATTCACCACAGCCATGTCCATCCTTTTTGCAAAATCCACTACCATCTCGCTGTCTCCATTCCTTTTAACACCATACATACCCATCACTTCCACATCCTAACATGCCCATTGACATCTGCTGCAGTGACCAGTCTTTCACCCTTGGGTACAGTCATCACCACGTCATCCAACTGATGTCACATTTCTCTTTCTCATCCATTGGAAACCAACTTGCATAGCATATGCACTAACAGCAGTCATCAATACACCATCAGCTTACAGCTTCAGAAACATCACTCTATCAGACACTTACATCATCCTCCAAAAACACTCTTGGTATACTGTTCCTTCAGCAGAAGCCCAACCCTCTTCCTCCTCCAGTTTACACCATGATAGCACAATTGTGACCTGCCTACCATTCACCCAGCCATGATCCCCTTCCATGTGGTCTCTTACACAGAAACAATATGTCAACAATCCCCTGGCCATCATATCAACTGACCCGGTCCCTATACCACCCATACTGCCAACATTAACAATTCTTACCCTCATTACCACCTTCCTAGCAATTCACCTCTCTTTCTGCCATATGACTGTTGGACATCCTCCAGGGGGTGCTTGTCAGTGCAAAGGCTACTGTGCTATTGAATGACTCAGTTATGTTACAGCAATATTGAGACACTGTCATTGATGATTTTGTCCCATTGCACCCATGTATGCATGGCATCCTACAGATGTCCTGCTGTAACAGGTTGAGAAGGATGACTGTGCAGCAAGAGTGTGAATACGTGTGCCATGCTGACATAGAACAGACATGTATGTGAGGTATTACCTATGCACATGTCAGTATGAGTAGGTGTATGTGTCCACCTCATGAAAACAGACATGGGATGCAAAATGTCAGTTAAAAAAGCTGTACATGTTGTATACATGTGTAATCTTAGTTACTGTGCAACCAAAAAAGTGACATTTATACAGCTACTGGTTGTAGCATTGCCCTGACATGGCCACGGTTAGTACAATAAGCATGATTATGATTACTAAATTGGAGAGGTGTCTAACTGTGTTATGAATTTGTGGCCATGCCCACTACAAACAACTGATTGAACACATACATGGCTGTATGGACTCAGCAATACCTTACTTGTCATACCTGCCTCCACCAAAGTAGAGTAATCCCCTTTGCTGGACAGCAGCATTACACAAACCACAGACTTGGTCCCTATAGTGCCTGTACAGGGCAAAGTAGGGGCAGGAACCAACCTGACATCAAGTCAGCCACTGCCTGAACAAGCATATAAGGTCACAGGTGGAGTATTGTAAGGCCAACTATGAGTACAAATTGGAGACATCCACTAAGGACAGTCAGAAGGTCATCTTCCCATATGTCTGCAGTCTCAGTGGAAACAAACCAACCCAACCTGTAATGGTGGCCAGTCAAATCACATACACACACAACATAGCTATAGGCAACCTGCTGCAGATAGGGTTAGGGCAAACATCACCCCCTGGCTCAGCATCACCCTGGCTCAGTATCACTATACGTGGATATGTACTGCACCCACACCTCTCCCCTCATCACCAGTGAGAAGGTACATATTGCCTACTGAAAGGCAACAAATGTAAGTATCCATGGGACATCATATCATCCCTCTCTGCATCCTACATGAACTCAAGCATGTGCTCCCAGCTGCATTACACACTGTAGTCACACCAAGCCACAGCAACATCCACACACCATCTGCATGGAAGATGGCAAATGTCGTACATTTACACTGACCTGAATGAGGAATGCTGGTTTATGAACTCGACTTGCCCTCACTGCAGGCAATATGACTCATCAGGGCCATGAGTGCAATGCAAGCTGATGCTATACTGAGAGATTACAGGGGTATGGTGTGGTTATGAGTGGTGGCTACTGGTATGGTTGTGAGTGTTGGCTACTGGTATTCAAGGTACATGTGCAGGTACTAGACATACTGTTGCCAAATGTATGGGGTCCTGTGATGTGTTTCCCTGTTATTTTCTATCAGGTGCAATGTCACATCACCGGTGGGAAACCTTTTCACCAGCGGTATGCAACCTGATAATGGAAGCCATAATACAGAACCACACAGTACTGTTGGGCCAAAGCCAGCAACATCTGCAGGAGAGGACCACTCTGCGGTATGATGCTACCCACAAGGTAAATGAGGTGGGCCTGCACGCACGTATCATATGAGCAAGTGTGGCATCATGCCATCAAACTCATAATCCATGCCTGGCAAAGTGCTGCTTCTGTGTCCAGGGACCCCACAACCACAGGTGAGGGCCCAGCCATGCAGCCCCCAATTACACCAAATGAGGAGTGCCTTGCCAAGCTTGGACCACCCATCACAGTACAACACCAGGGTACAAAGCCGCACTTGCTTGAGGTGGGTTGCAGCCACACAATGGACAAGGAATGTTCAGATAAAGTCCAACTGGAGATTAGTAGACTACTGTATGAGACATATTTGTATCTGTACAGTATCTTCATGCATGTGCCAGGTCAGAATGCAGTTGTGGATGGGGATTTCTAATGCACAGAAGTGCAAATCTATGGTGAAGGACAGCAAATTGTGTAGTATTGGGTGTTGTACTGTAAATGTGCAGACATGCTGCATCCATCCTTTACCAAGGGTACAGGTGAGTCTGCTGACAATACCCGTCTCCCACAACTACATAGGTCACTCTGGTCTGCATATGAGACAGCAGCCTGAGCATGGAATTGTTCAATTGTGCTTTGGCAATACCCCAGGCATGTGGAGGGCATGCACGTTACCATGCACACAACTATGACTAATAATCATATTGCTTTATGTGCATGTTCACTTGTGGTGGGGTTAATTGAATTGCATCCCAGTGGTCACCACGGGGGCCTATCTGATGAGAATATTACAGCCCTGTAGCATACCTCATAACCTGTCAGTGCAAGACATCTAGATAGACACCATGAAAATGTGTTGGACAAACTGACTAAGGTAGGGATATGTGTGAAACATTACTGCTATACAGTGGATATAAAATGTGTACACACAACTGTTAAGATGACAGTTGTTTCTGATATATACTGATTGACAGCACAATATGTCAGTCCACACCTTTCCCAGCCTTTAATGTGATCCATGACATGAGCAATTCACATGTAAAACCAAGCATCTGGACTCATGTATTGCACCTACAAGCCTGGACAAGTGAGAGTGTAGCAGACATTCTATCAGTATGCTGTTTCAGTCAGGTATGATACCTGATGCTGCCATATGTGTCAGTACACTCACTGTGGCCTATTTGGCAACAATATCACATACATGGGCATTGTTAAGGCAGTCAGAGCACTAATAGGTTCCAAACATCTGGATGTTCCAGAAACATCTGTACAGAGGACTGGTATGGCCTGTACAACTGTACAATGGTTTCACATGCTGCATGTGAGGCAGATGCCATTACCACACTATATAAAGTAATGTCATCAGGAGGTGGTCACCTGCCATGTATGGTACACACATCAAAATGGTATCAGCCACAAAAGATATGATCCACAGACACAACAGTATTGAGATTAGAACTCCTACCTATCTATTTATGTCTACTATAGTGTTACACAGTTATCATGCACTCCGCAAAGCTTACACAATTTTGCCTTGTCCAAAGGTACTTGTAAGGTGAATGACATCAACAGGACTACTAAATTAGAATGAGTATGGTGGTACACAATTCAAAATGGTATAACCTTCACAGTACATGATTCTCATACAAACTCTTGCCATTACTGAGATTAGACCTCCTGCCTATATAGTAAATTGTATTATGGTATTATGCAGTTAGCGGATGCACCACAAAGCTTACACAATTTCACCTTCTCCAAAGGTACTTCTAAGGTGAATGACAACAACAGCACTAGTAAAGTAGGGTGGGGAAAGTGTAAAGGGTGGTACACAAATCAAAATGGGTGTAAGCCACAGAGTATCTGATTCAGACACACACACTAGAACTGCTACCCTTCTAGTTATTTGTATTATGCAGTTAGCAGACGCGCCATGAAGCTTTCACAATTTCACCTTGTCCAACAGTACTTCTAAGGTGAATGACAACAACAGCAGTAGTAAAGTAAAGTGGGGGAAGTGTAAAGGGTGGTACACAAGTCAAAAATAGTATACCCCACACAGTACATGAGTCTCACACACACACACACACACACACACACACACATATATATATATATATATATATATATATATATATATATATATATATATATACACACACACAGAGATGTACTGGGATTAGAGTTCCTGACTATCTGGTTATTTCTACTATAGTGTTACACAGTTATCAGATGCACCACAGAGTTTATACAATTTCACCTAGTCTGAAGACACTTCTGGTACTTCTAAGGTGAATGACATCAACAGGGCTACTAAATTGGAGTGAGGGGTAATGTAAAGGGTGGTACACAAGTAAAAAATGGTATAACCCACACATTACATGATCCTCACACACACACACACACACACACACACACACACACACACACACACACACACACACACACACTTGCCACTATTGAGATTAGAACCCCTGCCTATCCAGTTATTTGCACTATAGTGTTATGTAGTTACTGCATGTGCTACAGAGCTTGCTTGATTTACAACTGGTCAAAGGTGCTGATAACTGCACAGCTGAGGTAAAATATTAGTGGTGGCAGGAAGTCTGTCTTACATCTTGCTAGTTCTGTCTGTCTTGCACTTCAAATAGCATTATAGCTTTGCACTTCAACAGGCTATTGTATCAATAAGTACTCGTTCATCATGGAATTAGACCCAGTACTTACTAGTTTTGACCACCCCTCCTAGCATGATTGAAGTGTGGTTTTCTGTGCTTTCACCCATTAACCTGGTGCACTTTTCCAACTGCCTCATGTACACAGACAACCCTCTCCTCTAAACTCCAAACACTGAGCCCAGTGAGACTTACCCCTATATCACCAAATGTGGAAACATGCACTCTCCAGCAAAGACTGGACTAGCTAATGAAGAGGATAAGATCAACACCACAACATGTGGAACACATAGCTTGCCACAACACCCACTATGACAGCCCTGACATACACTGAAAAGACACACACACACCTTCACAGAGGCACTCAATGGACATTTACACAAACAGCACAGACCAGCAAGACAGACACTCACTCAGACACTACCAAACAGCACATGCCGAATGACACATATGTCACCTACACAGTGTGCTCCTCAACCTGAGATCCTAAGGCTAACCACCTTTCACAATACAATGATCATGGTTGACACAGCACTGCTGCACACATATGTCCCACTCACTAAGTTGATTATGGAGGAGGTAACAGCTAACTGTCTATCACATGCCAGCATCCAACACATGACACTCCCAGTCAGGCCATTCCACAACAACTACAAGTATCACTCTGTCATCATCCATGTGGGTGTGAATGACCTGAAGCACACCTCCCTGGATAAAATGACAAGAGACATGGTTGAACTCTCACAGTATGTGGTCCAGGCAGGTGTGGCAGTAGCCCTGAGCAGTATACTGCCATCACCCAGAATTATGCTGCGGTACTATCAACAGATAATTGACTGCAACATTGGGATTACGTATTGTGTGTCATTCTCAGGGGATCCAGTATCTCTCTGCTTGGGATAACATGATTTACAGACCTCAGTACCTTGACAGAGATATCCTAAATCTGTCAGCCCTGGTTTTCCAGGTACAGGGTAAGTGTCTTGCCACTCCTATAGTGGCTTATTAGGCAGTGTTCCAAATCAAATTCCATTGTAATAACTAGACATGTATGCAATCTGAGGGTCATGCTGCTCAACAGTAAGACATAGTCACTCAAAGCACTCTTCAAAGTGGAGGACATTGCCATTTGTGCTGTAATGAAGAGCTGGTTCACAGCAGCAGACAGCAGCACTGCACTAACAGGCTATGATGCATTCCCAGCTGTCAGTTCATAAACATGGACCACACCTCCACATGTGGTGTTGTTACCATATTCATAATGGATATGCTCACCTCCAGACTAGTTTCTCAGCATAATGCATCAGAGGTACTTCCGGTACAACTGACTTTGGGTAATAGTGCAATCCACACCATAGCCTGCTATTGGTCCCCATCTATGTCGCTAGACTGTCAATGCACATTCCTCAACACCATGGCATCTACGAAGGTCCAACTCAACACTGACATAGTAGGAGACTTCAACTACCCCACCGTCAACTGGAGAAAGTAGTCAATCACCAGTACACTGGCCCAACACATCTTGGAATTCATCAGTTTCAATGCCCTGGATGGGCTCATAATGATCCACAGTAAAGGATGCAACAACCTTGACCTGTGTTGATTACTTACATATGGGACTGTTGCTCAACCATAGTTGTCAATCCCTACCTGGTCAGATCCAAACATGATATAATCAGCATGGAACTCAACCTCTCACCCACACCCCCAACAAAGGTAACCATCATGCAAAACCTCTCCAAAGCTGATTTTGCAGTCATAAAAAGAGGGGTGGATGACTTCACTCCACCCATGCCAATGGGAAATAGCAGCATGACTGTCAAATCATACACATATGCATTGCACAAATATGTACATGGATGCATGGCACTAGCCATAGCCAACAGAACCCAGACACTGTCCACAAACACTGGAATCCAATGTTATGGTCCCCTGCCATTACTAAAGTGTACAATAGAAGGAGGACACTGATGCAGACAAAGGTGGTGTCCCAAGACTAGTGAACTCCCTTATTAGCTTCAAACACAACTTGGGATCCCTCATGGAATAACCTACAGGCAGCTATGAAGGCAGAATTGCAGCAGACACTGATGACACTTAGCCTTTCATAGTTATATGAACAACCTCCACAGCAATAACCCCAAGTGCTGTGAGTTACTGCACAATGCTAATTCTTATCCTGAGACAACAGATATTGGCCACAGTCTTGCCAACACATTCAGTGCCAGCTTTATCTCTCTCTCCCCCAAGGGGACAATCACAATGGCAAATGAATGCCAGGCACCCAGCATTACTGCAGGCCAGGTTAGACCTGCATTGTCCACAGGCATGAATACAGCTTTCATGGGACCCCAACATATCCGTGGCTGTATTCTACATGACATACAAAGAGACCTGGCACCATATATGTGTCCTATGGTCAGTCAAAGCCTCACCTCAGGCTTTGTCCCTCCAAAATGGCACACTGCTACAGTCATCCCTCTCCATAAATGGGTAGCATCTACAGACCCTGGGAATTATTGGACCCTTAGCCTGACAAGTCTACTATGTATGGGTATGGACTGCATCATCAGGGACCTGATGGAGCAAGATATGGGTGATCTCCTAACTCTGGACCCCACACAGTTTGGCTTTGTGAATGGAAGATCATGCCTGCTCAACCTGGTTGAGGCCTTTGAGTGAGTCACCAGGGCTGTGTATGACAGTAAGGCACTGCATACAGCCTACTGCAATCTGGCCAGGGCTTCTGATACCATTCCTCATTCAGGAATTATTGATAAACCCAACAAACTAGGCATCAACCCCTATATCAGTGGGTGGTTTGCAGTTTGGTTCACAGAACATACAGTGTGACAATGGCAAAGTCCAAGTCAGACTGGCAAGCAGTCACGAGTGGAGTCCCACAGGGATCAGTACTGGATAGCATCCTGACCAGCATCTACTTCTAAGGAGTCAAGCCCAACACAGAGGAACTCTGGCTGACCAAGTTCACAGAGGGCTGCAATCTGGGACCTATCATGAACTCCACAAGTGATGCAGACATCCTACAGAAAGGCCTCACTGAGAAACCATGGCCAGAAGCTTAACACCACAAAATGCATCATTATCCCCTTTGGTAAAACACTCAGTTCCCAGTAAGTACCACATCAAAGGGAGCTAAATGAACACTGTAGGCATTATAAGAGATCTGGGGACACAGGTTGACAGCAACTTCCCCTTCAAGCACCACATTGCCACTGTGGTCAGGAAGTCTTTCTATATGTCACATTGCATTGCCAAGGGTTTTGCATCCAGGAAGACAGAGATAATGATCTCTGTCTACTATTCCCTCATTAGACCACTCCTCAAGTATTATAGCCCATTTGCCATGTACCTCACTAGACACTTGCTACAGCTGGAGATGCCACAGAAGCACCTAACAAAGGGGTTCCTAGGCATTAAACGCACATCCTACACAGACAGTCTCAGAAGACCCAAGCTATTCTCTGTGTCATATCACCTAATTAGCAGCTATCTGTGCTTGACTTAGAAAGCCATGTCTGACCCAGCTGTTTTAGAAATGCTACATATAAATCCATCCACACCACACACTGCAGAGACCTCTTCCTCAGTGCCACAATCACCACAACATGCTGATGGGACAGGTCCCTCACCAAGAGACTGCACATGCCCTGGAATACACTTCCCGTACATGTCATGCAGAGCACCTAGCTGACCCTATTCCAGAGAACTCTTGATGAGTAGATGGGTAATAGACAGTTCAACCCAAGGATCACTGCAGTGGCTATACTTGATACTGGCACTGGGAAATAATATCAGGTAGCACAATGGCAGGGTCCTTCTATGTGCTAGGCTTGTTTAGGCTCTTGGGCCATTTGCCTACTACACACTTGTGAACCTATAAAGGGAATGACATCAGCAGGACTGATAAAGTAGTGCAGTGGGTGTTAAACTTATCAAAATACTTTGTCCTACAAACAGACACATGTGCACACACTTGCCAGATGTGAGACTAGAAACCCTACCTAACTAGTTATTTGTACCATAGCTGCTGCTAAACTGAAGAGAACCCCCCACAGCCCCCACCCTACCTTCAGTATTACTTGCAAATGTCTGCTCATTGGATAATAAGATGGACTGTCTGAGAATGGAGCACACAAAAAATAAGATGAGGGACACTTGTTTGTTCATTTTCTCTGAAACTTGGCTGCATGGTAACATTAGTGACAATGCTGTGAACCTAGATGGACTAACTCTCTTTAGAGCAGACAGATGTAAAGCACAGAGTGGTGAAGCTAAAGGTGGTGGTGTATGCATCTATGTTAATAAAACAGTGTAAGAAAGTTCTCTGTGTGGAAGATTTTCAGTCCATATATCTCTAGTTAATCACTGTATATTAATCATATCAGACAAAAATAGTAGAAGTAGCGAATTTAAACTCATCTTAAGTAAAAAAAAAACATAATAAAAAATATATAATTGTACAGAATTACTAAGTATTCAAAAGTAATCCAAGCAAGACAGGCAGTCTGTTTTCAGTCGAAAATCCTTTATTAAGTACACAGACAAGCGATCCATGTAAAACAAAAATAGAGTAATAATTTCCTCACAAACTTTCTAAATATATATATATATATATATATATATATATATATATATATATATACTTATCAGGCAAGCGAGTGGTATATTGTGCTGTAAAACAAAAGTGTTATTGATACACATGTTAAATTCACATCCCTTCCCCATCAGTGTGACAGTCGAACTGGTCCTGCCCTACTAGCTGTCATAATAATATAAACCTTATGTACTTTAAATAAAATTTATAATGATGTGGTACCTCATATTTAACCAGATTATTAAGTAGATTATTAAGTCTGTGATTTTATCCAAGACAATATACTACATGGCTGGAAATATATCAACCTTAGTCCATTTGGCAATCAAAAATATATATAAATATATACATATGCACTTTGCATGTAAAAAATCAATTGTAAAAATCGTATTCTATTTTCATAACCTATTAACAAAGATTGCTGTCATCCTGCTAGACTTCTTCAGGTCTGTGTACAAGAACCCTAAAAAATATCTATAAAAATATACATAATTGTATAATTAGTTAGTATTTTTATTACACATCATTTTGAATAAAGTGGAAAAAAAGAGAACCAGAAAAAGAAAAAAATAATAAGAAAAAATGTATGATGATAGAAACAAAATATACACTTAAACTACAACTGATGTAAAATGGTATTTAAACCAACTGGTAGAAAAAAATTAAATAAAATAAAATTAGTCATGTAAACAATGTGGCAATTTTCTATGTTCCAGTGCACTTTTAATTGAACAGTAGTAGTTTAGTCCAGGCTTCCTAAAAGAGTTCAGCTTTAATTTCCATATGAGTTCATGTTTCTCCAGAATATTTGGGATGTCTCCTTCAAGATCATCCATGTCTATGCAATCCAGGATCTGGAACTTAAAACCTGTGTGTCTTTTATGAAGAGAAAGGTGTTTTGCCAGTGCACTATTTTTTTATCCAGAGCAGATTTCTGACAGATGACATGTAGTCCTACGCTTGAGTTTATTTACAGTCTTGCACACGTAGAATTCATCACATTCATTGCAGTGTGCCCTGTAAATTACTTTTATAGTATTACAGTCACCCCCTGCACTGGTCTTAATGATTTTCTTTAAATATGGGCAATAAAAACTATCACCTTGCTGTATAAATATACAAAATGTACTATTAGTTTCACATCTTTTAGTGTTTCTCTCATATGGTCTAGGTTTAAATTCAACAAAACTTCTAATGAGGCTGGCCTTTCTATAAACAAAGTATGGGGCTTCATCTAAGATGTTAATCAGAAAAGGGTTTCCTGTGACAATGTCCCAGTTTTCTTCAATAACATTTTTGATACTGTGATAATCCAAAGTGTATGTCAGGATGCAGCTATTTTTGCATTTGTTATTCTCTGTGGAATTTCTTAACATTCTTCTACTGGGGAGCTTGAGTGAAGGTGCTTCAGTCCTTTTCAGTTCTATAATGGGTTCCAGGATGTTTTTTAACATCTGACTTTCATAGCCTCTCACTAGAAAATCATTCTCTAAGTTGTTCAGCTTTCTCAAAAATGGTTCCATCTCTGTGGTAATTCTAGCTAATCTATAGCCTTGGGACTTCACTACATTATACTTGGTTTTTGCAGGATGTAGGCTTTTACTGTGGGGTAATTTGTTGATTTTCTGGAAAGATCAGTGGTAATTCTGTTATTGTTGGTGTCCTTGGAAATCTGCATATCTAAGAAAGTGGTTAAAGTATAGCTATGGGAAGAGGTAAACTTCAGGAAGGGGTTTGTTTGAAGTAAGTGAAAATTTCTCCAAGCAGCAAGGTGTCACCTTCTCACACAATAAAGATGTCATCAATAAAATGTAAATAGCATGTGATATGCTGCATGTAGTCTGTGTTGTTTAAAACAAAGAACTCCTCCCACTTGCCCAGGGCTATGTTAGCTATGCTGGGAGCCATGGCAGCCCCCATTGCTATATCAGTTTTTTGTTTGTAGTGTTTGCCATTGAAAGTAAAAAAATGTAAGTCCAGTACAAGATTAATGAGCTTGCTTAACTTTTGCAGTTATGCCTTTGTACATTGATTATGTTTCTTAAGACTCCATTCCTGCTGTTATACAGTAATTGGGAGCACTGTGTGCAAGGATTCCACACCAATAGTTAATAAAATACTGTCAGCTTCCACTGTAATTTTTTTTTTCCTCAAAAAATCCATTGAATCTCTTGTTCATAGGTTCATAGGTTCATACTAGGCTATCTGCCCTAGGGCATTTATAAGCCTAGCCAGAATGTGTTTGGCTTTCGCCACCCATTTTAAATTTATTTTGCTATGCCCTTTTTCGAGGTTAGGGGCTAAAGTGCCAA
>NC_056729.1:1091152668-1091222245 GCF_019279795.1 Protopterus annectens | reverse complement strand
TAATCAAAAATCCCTTATTAAGTACACAGACAAGCGATCCAAGTAAAACAAAAATAGAGTAATAGTTTCCTCACAAGCTTTTTAAATTTATATATACTTTTTATCAGGCAAAGGAGTGGTTCATTGTGCTGTATATAATTAATTAGTATTATTACACATCATTTTGAATAAAGTGGAAAAAAGAAAACCAGAAAAAGAAAAAAATAATAAGAAAAAATGGATGATGATGGAAGCAAAATACACACTTAAATTACAACTGATTAAAAATGGTATGTAAAGCCAACTGGTAGAATAAAATAAAATAAAATAAAATTAGTCATGTAAACAATGCGGCAATTTTCTAAGTTCCAGTGCACTTTTAATTGAACAGTAGTAGCTTAGTCTAGGATTCCTAAAAGAGTTCAGCTTTAATTGACCTTGACTAAGGGTTGGGAGGGCGGCCTAATGGTTAAGGTGTTTGCTTTACAAGCACGAAGTGCAGGGTATGAATCTCACAGTGGATAATTGGCTAAGCTTAAAATGGCCCACAAGGGCAGTTAGCTTAGTACTAATCTGTGAACCTATGTTAACAATAGGTTATGAAAATAGAATATGATTTTTTACAAGCAAAGTACATATTTATATATATTTTTTGATTGCCAAATGGACTAAGGTTGATATATTTCCAGCTATGTAGTATATTGTCTTGGATAAAATCACAGACTTAATAATCTACTTAATAATCTGGTTAAATAAGAGGTACCACATCATTATAAATTTTATTTAGAGTACATAAGAGTTATATTATTATGACAGATACTAAGTAGGGCAAGACCAGCTCAAATGTCAGACTGATGGGAGAAGGGATGTGAATTTAACATGTGTACCAATAACACTTTGTTTTACAGCAAAATAAACCACTCCCTTGCCTGATTATATATATATATATATATATATATATATATATATATATATATATATATTTAGAAAGCTTTTGAGGAAACTATTACTCTATTTTTGTTTTACTTGGATCGCTTGTCTGATACTTAATAAAGGATTTTCGACTGGAAACAGACTGCTTGACTTGCTTGAATTACTTTTGAATGCTTACTAATTTTGTACAATTATATGTATGTATATATATATTTATATATATACACACATATATATATATATATATATATATATATATATATATATATATATATATATTTTTTTTTTACTTGAGTTTAAGTTCGCTGCTTCTACTACTTTTGTCTGATCTGATTAATATACAGTGATTAAATAGAGATATATGGACTGAAAATTTTCCACACATAGAAGTTTCTTACACTGTTTTGTTTTTGGATTGATTGTGACAATGTCTCGCAATAATGCCCCATTTGTGAACTGGAAATCAGAGCAGGCCAGACCCTAAATGCACAGATTCCACCACTGTGATATATCACCAAGGTGCTGGACTGTTTTCACAGCACCAGCAGTCAATTGCTTGTAGGCACACCTCTCAACAGGCTGGCTTATGCAAGAATGCATAGCATGTGGCACATAAACCTGGTGTGTGTATCATCCATCCTGTATTCATCTGGTAAATCAATGTGATGATCTGAGGAGGTATGTCATGAGGTTCTGAAACAATACATGGCAGTGTCAAATGGCATATATGTCAGATGTCTGCTAAAACAAGTCTTGTAACCCTAGCAACCCATACATTACTGAAAGAAATTGTCACAGTCACTGTATGGCCCATTGTCCCCCCATTTTGATAGGCTATCTCCAGATATCCTGCATCAACAGGTTGAGAGGTATGGCTGTAGCCCAAAACAAACTGGACTGCAGTACAAAAATCCCTGAATGGAGTTCCACATGTACTGTAAAAGGACACACTGGGTATGTTCATACACTTAGAGAAATGTCAGTAGGATCTAGGCATGAACAGGCCTTCCTCACCCAGTGCACTTCCCAGTGCCCATCTTAGCAGCCCTGAAGATGTCTATCACTATAGAAGTCATTTTTTTCAGGCTTCTGCCCCATAAGCTGTGTGGTATGTTCAATAACTGCATGCCACTATAGTACAAATAGCTAGTTAGGTAAGAGTTCTAACCTCAGTCCTGGCAAATGTAAAAGTGTGTGTGTGTGTGTGTGTGTGTGTGAGTGTGTGTGTGTGTGTGTGTGTGTGTGTGTGTGTGTGTGTGTGTGTGTGTGTGTGTGTGTGTGTGTGTGTGTGTGTGTGTGTGTGTGTGTGTGTTTACAACTAAAAGCTTTTGGGCTCATTCAAACCCACTACAATTCCCCTGTCTATACTTTAGCAGTCTTGCAAATATCAGTCACCTTGGATGTGCCTTCCGTCAGACCTCAGCCACACAAGCTCTGTGGCATGTGTGATAAATGCATAAGACTATAGTAGAAATAATTAGATAGATAGGAGTTCTCGTTTCAGTCCTGGCAAATGTAAAACTATGTATGTGTGTTTACAACTAAAAACTTCTGTGTCCATTCAAACCCAGTACACTTCCCCTTTCCCTACTTTAGCAGTCTAGCAGATATCAGTCACCTTAGAAGTGCCTTCCATCAAACCTCAGCCCCATAAGGTGTGCGGCGCATGTGATAACTGAATAACATTATAGCAGAAATAACTAGTTAGGTAAGAGTTCTAATTCCAGTTCTGGCAAATGTGTGTGTAAGTGTGTATATGTGTAGTTTAAAGTATTTTGTGGCCTCTCTCACCCAGTACATCACCCATTAACATACTTTACAAGGGCTGGTGATGTTCCTCACTTTAGAAGTACCTTTGCAAACTGTAACCCTATAAGGTCCGTGGCATGTGAGAAAAATGCATAACACTGTAGTAGAAATAAATAGATGGGAATGGATTCAAATCTCAGTCCGAGCAAATGTCGGTGTGTGTGAACAGTATCCTCTCTGTTGGTGGGTTGTTGTGTTTGTGTGAGAACCATACCATTGGAGGGTGAGTTTTTCAACTTTTTGCTTTTGCCCACCCAGTACATGCCCCAGTATCCACATTACAAGGCCCACAGTTGCCATCCACTGTAGAGGGACCTGTAAACACTCTGCAGCCCTATACGCATTGTGCCATGTGCAATAACTATGTGACAGTATGGGATAGATAACAAGATAGGCTGCCCATCTAATCCTTGGATATTGCTCCTCACTCAGGAATCATACACAAACACAGTCAGGTAGGCAGCCACACCTACATCAGTAGGTGGCCTGCAAATTGGTTAACAGATAGAAATCACAGTGTGAAAGCAGTGGACCCCATCTCAGACAGCTGAACAGTCATGAGATGAGTCCCACAGGTTGTGGACCTGGATTCCCTTATGATTGGGATCGACAGCTTTGAGGACTAGCCCAATACAAAGGTGCCCCTGGCTAACAATATTTGTAGATGAATACAAGGTGGGTGCTATTATTATCCCCCCATGTGAGGTTGACATCCGACACAAAGGCCTCTCTGAGACCTATGACTGTTGTCAGAACCCTGGACATAAGCTCAATGCCAGATGATGTGCCGCCATCCCCCTCAGGTACAACATGGTTCCCATAAAGTAATACATTGATGGTAGTCCACTGAACACTGATGCTGGTATAATGGAAATGGGAACAGAGGTAGACAGTGAGCTGTATGGTGGCCACCACAGTGCCATTGTCTTCTGAATGTCCTTCCATGTTAACTTGTGACTGTTTCTGCCATTTCAAATTGAGCTAATTGGAGGAAGGGCTCTGAGCTAACAAATCTGAGATATATAACATTAATTATCCTGTTTTTTGCTTATTTCTGAGTTATTTATAGCCCTTTTATTTTACTCACTGTGTGTGAGATATTAATTAAAAATTTCTACAATTGTTAAGCATCTGGTTGGGTTTGTTTGTTCTGATTTTTGTTTCCCACCCTCCCTCTCTCTTGGTATCCTGTTTTTATACTTGGTGGCTTTGCAGTTGCCCACCCCTACTGTAAATTTGATCTGGGACACTCCTCCCAGTCTAGTGTCATTACCTCATTCTACCTATTCCAGGGAGAACATTTGAGAAGGCCGATCCAGTTAGCTTCTGCTCCTCCTTTCCCCTTTCCACTTTTCAAAAAAAAAAAATTCTAAGCTTGTTTCCTGCCTTTCCTATGAGTTGTCTAGTCCAGATACATATTTGCTGTATCTAGGACTGCTTGTAAGCTTCTGAGCCCCCAAGCCTTTCTGTGTTTGAGGGAAGCCTTCTAGCTTAATTTTGTTTCTTAGAACTAGCCAGTTTTCCAGTTTCAGTACTCAAATCTGTTTCTTTGAGATCGGCACTTGTTCAGAACTCATTGTAAGCACTAAATAAGCTACAAATTACTACAGCACTCAACTTTTCTCACTTGTCTAGAGGAAAACAGTTTTTAGTACTTAATAAATAAGCACCTATCCATGCACGTCTAAGGGTCAACTCCTGGTATTTTCTACTGTCTACATGATGAATCTGGGCATCTTGGGGCAATGCAGCAATTGCCTCATGTACACAGACAACACTCTCCTCCTACCACCCAACACTACAACCTGTGAGAGATGCACTTATATAACCAAACTGGAAGCAAAGCTCTCTTCACCCAAGACTGAACTAGAAATTCAAGAGGAGAAGGTAAACACTTGCACCACACCACACTCATCACATAATCCCTCAAAACCTACACCACCAAAACACACACATAGAAACACAAAACACACACCTACATTCATGGAGGCTCACAAAAGAAATCTACCCAAGCAACAGGGACCTCCAAAGCAGAAACGCAAACAACCTCCACCCTCCAGCACAACCCAAATGACACATAGCCCACAAATTCAGTGTGCCACTCAACCACAGTCCATAAGGCATAACAACATACCTAACACTCTAGTCAAAGGTGACTCTATAGTCAGGCACACTGATGTTCCACTCACCAGGCTAAACAAGGAGAAAGTCACTGTCAGCTGCCTGTCAGGTGCCAGGATCCACCACATAATGCATGCGCTCAGGTCACTCCACAGCAAGTACAAATATGACTCTGTCATTATCCATGTTGGTGTGAATGACCTGAGATGTACCTCCCTGGACTACATGAAAAGAGACATGGAGGAGTTTTCTGATCTTGTAGCCCAGGCAGTATGACCCTAGCCCTGAGTAGCATCCTGCCATCACCCAGAATGATACCACAATACAAGGACAAAATGATTGACTTCAACAATTGGCTAAGCTTCTGGTGTCATTGTAAGGGGATCCAGTATCTGTCTGCCTGGGATGACATGATCAACAAACCACGATGCTTTGCCAGAGATGGCCTGCATCTGTTGCCCTTGGGATTCCGGATACTGGCTAAGGCTCTTGCCACCCCTATAGTGTCTGTTTTAGGCATGATTCAAATGAAAAATTCACCACCGTAACAGGTACAAGCAAGCAAAATTTGAGGGTAATGCTACTCAATGCGAGAAGTCTACACCTCAAAATGCAATCACTCAAGGCACTCCTTAAAATGGAGAACATTGACATCTGTGCAGTAACAGAGACCTGGTTCAAAGCTATAGAGAGCACCCCTGCATTACCAGGCTATAATTAATACCACACCTTTCAGCAACCTAACTTGGACTGAAACACTAAAGGCGGAGGTGTGTCCATATTCATTAAGGATAGCTACACCTCCAGGCTAGTTGCTCAGCATAATGCATCTGAGATTATCCAAGTACAACTAACTCTGGGCAAGAATGCAATGCAAATTGTAGCTTCCTACAGATCCCCCACCATGCCCCAGGATTCCCACTCCTCCTTTCTTGATACACTGGAAAATATTAGGGTACAACCTAACACCATAATAATGGGTGATTTCAACTACTCAACCATAAACTGGGAAAACTACTCATGTACCAACTCTTGTGCTCAATATTTTCTGGAATTCATAAATTCCAATGCCTTGGATCAACTTATCCACACCCCAACCAAGGGCAGCAATATACTAGACCTGGTCATTACCAACATGGGCAACTGGTGTTCCACACCAGAGGTCAATTCCTCATTGGTCAGATCCGACCACAAGCAAATCACCCTAGACATCCACATCCGAGCCCCACCACCCATTAGGGAAACCACCGTAAAAAATTTCTCCAAAGCCAATGTCACTCTTCTTAAGACAGAAGTGGCAAACTTCATGACACCCATGCTGAGAGGCAATACAGATATGACTGCTGAAACCTATACAATTGCACTTTATAAGCACTTACACAAGTGCATGGATCATGCAATCCCAAACAGAACCAAGATGCTATCCTCCAAAAAAAGGAAGCCAATCTGGTGGTTCCCTGGTATAAACAAACTCTACAACAGAAGAAAGAACCTGTTACAAAAAAGAGTAAAATCCCATGATTGGAGAAACTCCATGGTCAGCCTCAATAAGAAGCTGAGATCCCTCATAAAATCCTCCAAAGCTAGTTACGAAAACAAAATCGGCACTGATTCTAAAGACAACCACAAAGCATTCTATAGCTATGTCAAGAATCTCAATGGCAACACTCAGATCTGCTCTGAGTTACAGCACAATGGCACTAAATATACAGAACCAACTGATATTGCCAACATCCTGGCAGATAGTTCAGTGCTAACTTTACCCCTCCCTCATCCCCTAAAGGGCCCATCTCTATACCAGAAGAATGCAAAGTACCTGTAATCACAGCTGCACAGGTAAAAAAACTCACTCTCCAAAGCCAAGAACACAGCATGCATGGAACCTGACAACATCCCAGGCTGCGTTATACATGAACTACAGAATGAACTGGCACCTCACCTAAGTACCATGTTCAATTATAGCCTCACCTCAGGCTCTGTGCCCACTGAATGGGCACAGCAACTGTTATCCCACTCCACAAAGGGGGAGCCACCATGGACCCCGGGAACTACTGCCCCATTAGCCTGATGAGCCTGGTCTGCAAGGCTATGGAGCGTATCATCATGGAACTTATAAACAATGACATTGGTAATCTCCAAACTCTGGACCCTACCCAGTTCAGGTTTGTAAAAGCAGATCATGTCTCCTAAACCTCATAGACTTCTTTGAAGTGGTCACCAAAGCTGTAGATGAGGGTAAGGTGGTACACACAGCCTATCTAGATCTTGACAATGCTTTCGACACCATCCCCCAGTCTAGAATTATAGACAAACTCACTAAACTAGGTATAAATCCCTATGTCACAAGATGGGTTGCCAACTGGCCTGCTGACCCAACCCACAATGTGAAAGTAGCAGACTCTAACTCCAACTTCAGCCCAGTGAAAAGTAGAGTACCACAGAGTTTAGGCCTAGGTCCTGTCCTGTTTGGTATCTACTTCTCTGAACTACAGGCTAACAGAGAAGGTCTTTGGCTAACAAAGTTTGCACATGACTGCAAACTAGGAGCCATAATCAAATCTCCTAAAGATGTGGACATCCTGTAAAGGGCATCACTGAGACAGATGCCTGGTGTCAAAGCCATGGCCTAAAGCTCAATGCCAAAAAGTGCACTGTCATCCCTTTTGGTAAAAACTCTGTAGTCATGAACTACCACATAGGCGGTAGTCTACTTAACACCAAAAGTATGATAAGAGACCTTGGGACACAGGTGGACAGTAGTCTCTCCTTTGATAATCACATTGCCACAGTAGTCAGCAAATCCTTCTACATGGCATACCTCATCAAAAAAGGTTTTTCATCCAGGAAAAAAGAGGTCATTGTTCCCCTCTACTCATCACTCATTAGACCCATTATAGAGTACAAGACCCCTTTTGGTATGTTCCTCACAAGACATCTACAACAACTGGAAAGGCCACAGAAATACCTCACAAAGAGGTTTACTGGCCTCAAACAAATGCTC
Organism: Protopterus annectens; assembly: GCF_019279795.1. Taxonomy (NCBI): domain Eukaryota; kingdom Metazoa; phylum Chordata; order Ceratodontiformes; family Protopteridae; genus Protopterus; species Protopterus annectens. The sequence continues at coordinate 1,091,214,402 of NC_056729.1, read as the reverse complement.
TAAGCAGATCGTCTCAAAAAACTCCAGCTTTACTTTGTCACATATCACCTACTCAGAGGCAATCTCTGCCTAACGTACAAAGTTATGTCAAACCCAGAGCTGTTGGACATGCTGCACATAAAGAAATCCCAATCCCTCCATGCTACATGCTCTAGGGACCTAAACCTTGTCACCACAATAAACAGAACATGCTGGAGGGATAGATTCCTGTCTCAGATACTTCCCATACTCTGGAGCAAACTACCTATCTATATCAAACAAAGCTCCTCATTAGCACTCTTCAAGAAAAATCTTTATGATTGAATGGGAGATAGGAAATTCACCCTGGGGATCACTTCTGTGGCTCTGCTTGACAGGGGCACAGGAAAATAATTTTCTTGGGTGGCAAAAGCCAGGGTACCGTTTGGCTAGGCTTATAAAGGCCCTAGGGCTAGATTAGGTTTATAGGTGAGTACTAGGCTAACTGTCTTTGCAAGCCATTTTAAGCCTAGCAAATTATCCCCTGTGAGATTCAAACCCTGCACCTTGTGTTTGTAAGGCAAACACCTTAACCATTAGGCCACCTTCCAACCCTCAATAGATTAGTACTAGGCGAACTGCCCTTGTGAGCCATTTTAAGCCTAGCCAATTATCCCTTGTAAGACTCAAACCTTGCACCTTGTGTTTGTAAGGCAAACACCTTAACCATTAGGCCACCCTCCCAAAATAAACTGCCTCTGCAAGACTCAAACTCAGGAACCTGCACACTATAGTCATAATAGTTAACCACCAGGCCATCATAGCAATAGCCTAGTACGTACCTATGAACCTATGTGTCACTACTCCTGACTCATGGTGTGTAATCTGGAAAGTAAAAGGACAGTGTTTATCTGTACACACCCCTCAGTAGGCCAATCAATGTGTACTACGGCCCATTTGCCATGTACCCCACTGGATGCCAGCAACAACGTCAGAGGCTGCAAATGTACCTCACAAAGCGGATCTTAGGTACTACACACTTGCCCATATGGGCAGACTCCGACTGCACTGAATCTCTGTCTGATATTGCCTATGGAGGTGCAATCTCTGCCTGACATACACAGCCATGTCTGACCCAACCCTGTCAAGAATGTTACATCCAAGGACACCAGTCTGCCCACAAAACATGCCCCAGCTACCCCAACTCCATCCACACAATCAATAGGACATGCTGGAGGGACAGGTGCACAACCCAGAGACTAGCCACGCTATGAAATAGATACCATACACATGTGGGCACAGCGCTGGCCCTCTTCAAGACATATCAGGAGGAGTGGATGAGGAATAGAATACCCACCCTGGGGATCACTACAGTGACTATACTCAGTACACACACTGGGAAGTATCGTCAGGTGGCATGATGCCAGTGTATTCTCATGGGCTAGCCTTGTAAAGCCTCCATGGCCATTTGAAACCATGGATCTCAGGACTGTTAAATGTGTGTGTGTGTGCATTAGTGTGTTTGAGAGTGTGTGCGAGTGTATAAACATGTGGGTGAAAGTAGTTGGTGGCCAGTCTCACCCAGTACAACTACCATTACCATACCTTACAAGTGCTGTAGATGTTATTCACTATATAGGTATCTTGGGACACTCAACAACCTATAAGCTCTGTGGTATGTGTGTGAACTGCATAACACTATAATACCAAAAACCACATAGCTCAGGGTTCTAATATGAGTCCTTGCAAATGTGTGTGTGTGTGTGTGTGTGTGTGTGTGTGTGTGTGTGTGTGTGTGTGTGTGTGTGTGTGTGTGTATATGTGTGTGTGTGTGTGTGTGTGTGTGTGTGTGTGTGTGTGTGTGTGTGTGTGTGTGTGTGTGTGTGTGTGTGTGTGTGTATATATATTATTGTGTATAAGTGTGTATATGTGCAGGTTACAGTATTTTGTGGCCTCTCTCATCCAGTATATCCCCATTGCCATAATTTGGAAGGCCTGGTGATGTCCCTTACTGTAGAAGTAACTTTGGTCAAGCGTCACCCCATAACCTCCATGGTGCATGCGATAAATGTGTAACAATTTAGTAACAATAAATAGATAGGTAGGGGTTCTAATCTCACTCTTGGCAAATATATGTGAGTGAAGAGTATCGTGTGTGTGTGTGTGTGTGTGTGTGTGTGTGTGTGTGTGAGCTCGCGCGTGCGAATGACATACATTGGATGGCCATGGATTCGTATTTATGCCGTGGTACACACAGTACACATTCCTAAGTCTACTGGATGAGGTCTGCTGTTCACATCAACCTTAATGGTATCTGTAGACACTCTGCAGCCCTATAAGCCCTGTGCAACAGTATGGAATAGTATGTTACGAATAACAAGATAGGTTGGTCTACTAATGTCAGTACTGGCAAGTGTGTGTGTATGTGTGTGTGTGTGTGTGTGTGTGTGTGTGTGTGTGTGTGTGTGTGTGTGTGTGTGCACATTGGTGTGTACAGCAGTGTTTGGGAGTATATACACTTGTGTGTGACAGTAGTATGAAAACTGTCACACTAACTACAGCAACCACTGCCATACCTTACAGGTGCATGTAATTTTAATCACTGTACATGTATTTCAGAAACACAACACACTATGAGCTCTGTGCCCCTTGTGATAACTATCAAACACTAGTCCACCAATAACTAGATGGGTGGGGTGTCAAACCCAACACTGGCAGTCGTGATCCTGTGTGTGTGTGTGTGTGTGTGTGTGTGTGTGTGTGTGTGAGTGTGTGTGTGTGTGTGTGTGTGTGTGTGTGTGTGTGTGTGTGTGTGTTTGTCTGTGAACAGTATTCTCTGTGTGTTGCATCAATACAATACCCTGTGTGTGTGTGTGTGTGTGTATGGTATTCACAAACCTTTGGTATGTTCCACCCAGTACACTTACCATTGTCAACTGTACAAGAGCCGCTGACATCAGCCACCATGCACTTACCTGTATACACCCCTCAGCCCTACCAGCCATGTGGCACACGCAATAACTGTTATACAGACCTGTTAATTGTGTACAGCTGTACCCTGGATATTACACAGTCAATGTGTTACCACACTGCCATACCCCATGTAGAAAAGGACTGCAGGACTACATCTTCCTGTCAGACAGACATCTAGAACTCCAACAGAATGCATTATGGAGACCACAGTCAGTCAGTCAGTGTTAATAGCAGCAATAATGCATCATGGCTAGACAGCTACACACTCTGACGTGTAACCATTAAACATGCTGGCTGACAACACTTTGCACAGCATTACATTGCTATTTATTTATTATTTATTTATTCCAGTTTGATGACCGGGGAGGTCCACTGCGCTCAGGGAGCCCGTTTTCAGTGGCGGCCTGGGGAGCAAAGCTGCAACAATACATAGTTACATGAATAATTACTAAGAAACTTTGCATTACTGATGAATAAACAGGTAGCATTCATAAAGAAACAAACACTTACAATTTTGTTTAAATGAAAAAGACAGGCAAATGGCCTTGTGGCTAGATTTTACAGTATAGTTATATATACATAAAACAAATGAGCAAGGTTAGCTAGGTGAGAGGTTAGCTAGGAGTAAAAGTGAAGGAGACCTTGAGAGGTATAGGGTGAAGAGTACAGTTGCATTTCCTGTTTGAGTAAAGGTGAGAATGAAGAAGAGTTTTAAAGTTTTCAAGGTTATCGCAGGTCCTAAGAGTGGAGGGAAGAGCATTCCATTTTTTTGATAAGGTGAAGGAAAGCAGAAATTGACCAGCTGGGTGCTTGGGTTTGTGGATGGTGATTAAGTTTTGGTGGGTAGATCTAAGTGTTCTATGGGGTGTATATGGTTGTAGGATATTGGATAGTGCAGGGCACTTGGTAGGTTGGAATAGTAGTCTGTAGGCAGTCGTGATTTTGAGAAAGTCAAGTTGGTTATGGAGTTCAAGCCAGTTTAATGAGTGAAGGGAGGAACAGTGACGAGAGGAACCTTTGGCTCTGGTAGCAAATCTGGAGATTTTATTGTAACAAACTTCTAGTTTGGAGGATAGTGAGGAGAATAAATTAATAAGCAGAGGGATGCCATACAGTAGGGAGGGAAGGAGATAAGTAGTGTCAAGACTTAGTCTGGTAGCAGGAGAGAGGAAGTGGTTGTTTCTATAAAGTAGGCCGAGTTTTATTTGGGTTTTCTTTATGTTTAGCTGGATGTGAATATTAAATTTTAAGTGTTCATCAATGGTTACACCAAGAAGTTTGGCAGAGGGAACAACCTCTATAATGGAGTTGTTATGGCTGGTTATTTGGAATGAGTTTTTATCAATGGGGGGGACTTAGAAGGAGAGAATAGAAGGATTTTAGTTTTGTTAGCATTTAATGAGAGGTGATTTTGGAGCATCCAGTTTTCGGTAGTTGAGAAGGCTGTTTTTGTCAGTAGTTAGAGATCTATTAAGTTGGAGGTGCAGCAGATCAAAGTAGAATCGTCAGCATATTGAACAATTTTAGTATTGGGTATGGCCTTGTAAAAGTCATTAATAAAGATGTTGAATATCACTGGGCCAAGTATGGATCCTTGGGGTACTCCAGTGGGGGTAGGATGGAAGGTGGAGGTGCCCTGGCCCCATTTGACAGCCTGGTACCTGTCAGAAAGATAGCTGGAGAACCAGGAGAGAGTTTTTTGGGAATGATTGAGATTAGACAGATGATTTAGAAGGTGGGTGTGGGAGATGGTATCAAAAGCTTTAGATAGGTCGAGCAGAACTGAGGATACTAAATTACCGGAGTCACGGGCTAAATTGACACTATGTAAGAAAGAGAGAAGGACGGTGTTGGTACTATGTCCTGGGTGGAAACTATGTTGGGTAGGAGAGAGTAGCTGGTGTTTGGTAAGGAATGGCAAGAGCTGAAGGTGGATGTACTTTTCAAGGAGTTTAGAGACAGAGGAAAGGATGGCTATGGGGCAGAATGTACTAAATTCACCTTGTGCATCAGAACCATGTTAACATATCCCTGCATCGATGGTATGAATGACAGGGATGTGGCACAGGTGTCATCATATGCATAGTGTGTGGTGTGGGTTTACCAGAGGCCAGTTGGTTGACATTATGTGTGTTGGTTGGAGGTTGTGTATTACATGGGCAATGCAGATGTGGTGTGTGTAAGTATGGATGTACCCTAGCTGTGATAGTAATGTGTGTGTGTATGGATGCACACAGTTCTGCCATGTTGCTGCCCTATACAGATGTATGTTGGACAGCTGCAGACTGTACATGGCAGGATGTGCAGTTCACTGTGTCTGGCCATTGACATGAGAACTGGGCCTGCCAGGGGTTCCCCTGGCACCACCAGGCCCAATGCCTGATGGAGTAGTACTTCCTGATTCTGACTGTTGTCTGCTGGATCCGCCTCCCTGTTGAGACCGGCCAGGACCATGTGCCCGTGGCCTGCTGTGTTGTAGTGTGGACAGCAACTCCCCTGCATTCATGCTGCTAGTACTGCCACTACAGGAGTGAGATGTTGCTTGGCCAAGTAGACCTTCAGCTGTTTGTGGTACTGTCCTATATCCATGTAGCCAATGGCCAACTCCCACCACATGCTCCATTACAGACATCCCATGGTCAAGGAGTGCCACCATCTCACCCAACCATCTATCCATGACCTCAGCATAACAGTGGGCATCTGCAAGATCATGGATGCTGTCACACATAGCAGGAAGATTTGCCATCTGGACCCTGAGAGTCTGTTTGGTGTGATGTTCCATACATGCCTTTGGCTCTATGATGGTCCAAAACATGCATCTGGTGACACCTGCTGTGGCACTTTTGGTAGGGTCATGATGGGCAGCACCCCCATCCATCCGCCTGTGTGGGACCTTGCCTGTTATCCAGCTATGGCTGGTGTCTACAGACTTGTCCTAGTCACCACACTTTCCTGTCCCATGCCACCACCTGCCAACTGTCTCTCATCTATGGCCACTGGTGATGGGGCATATGTGGGCATTGTGACTGTGTTCAGGGATGGGGTGGACAAAAGTGGGATGCCAACAAATGGCACAGATTCATCCCCTGACTACCCTGCCTTTGCCGCACTATGCCTATCATCATTGTCAGCGTCTACAGAGACACTGACATCAGTTTCCACACGGGAGAAACCCTGACCCCCATCGCCATCTGTGAGGGGAAGACAATATATATAATTTAATACCTGTACAGTATGGTTTACTTACACACACACACACACACACACACACACACACACACACACACACACACACACACACACACACACACACACACACACACACACACACACACACACACACACACTTACAGTTATAGGTGAGGTGGCACAAAGATATTACACAGACCTCACATTACACAATAGTTGACATGCATGACAGATGGCCCTCAACATCATGCATTGCAGCCATTCTTAAACCTTATTGCTAACAATCTACATCTCTGATGCATGAGTCATGTTAGTAGGTGACGTCCTTTCCCCAAGTACACACTGCACCCATGTACACTTTATTACCTGTGCACCTTTATAGCACATTGGCATCTACTGTAGACCACACCTCACAGCTGTACAAATCATTGCTGAATGTGTAGCTGTCTGGCACTTATGTTTGCTGTGTTCCTCACAACACCTATGTGTTTGTCTGACACATAACTAGGATGATATGAGGACTGATGTCACCAATCAATGACATACATTTAATGTGCACATCTCATCAGCAGCAGTAAATGTATGTGCAATCACATCCAGTTACACCAATGACCTACTTAGCATAACATGGATATGATAAATGTACACACCAGCCTCTTTTATGATATAAAATGAGACCACATTACTGCATTCGAAAACATTACACACCTTATATGTGACATATGGTCTTGGCAATCAAAAAACAAACAGATGTGTTAGTTGTGAAGATACTGAATGAGATGTATACAATATTGCGGTTGCATAGCTATGAACACCTTTAAACCAATGCATGGTTGAAGCACCTGTTAATTGAACTACAGCAGTCGCTCTTCCTGGGAAGGGGTATATTAGCATGGCACATTTTGTCTTGGCATTATTTGGACAGTCTTCCCTACAAAGGTCCCCCAACTCTGTCAAATTGCAATGCCAGCTCATGTGTACAGCCCTTGGAGGTCTCACTGGGGGTTTACTATAGGTGTTGAGTCTGGGCTTTGTCTGACCCAATTCATAACCTTGATTGTATTCAGATAGAGCCATTCTTAGCTAGCTTTGGATGTATGCTTCGGTTCAATGTTGTGTTGGAAGTTGAAACCCCTGTCCATCCTCAGCCGTATTGCAGATGCTTGACGGCTTTGGCATGCATGTGAGTGTTATTTATAACTGTTCAGAATTCCCTCCACCATGTCTACAGGCCTAGTTCCAGCTAATGAACAGCAACTCTAATGCTGGACACTGCCACCATCAAGCTTCAACGTGTGGATGGTTGTTCTCAGGAGAAGTGAGGTGTTGCTTATGTACCACACGTAGCTTTAGGAATACTGTCCGTAGGTTTGAACCTTGGTCTTATGACACCATTATATATTGCAGCACATGCCTTTGAGAGTCTTGATATTATGTTTTGCTACTTGTACACAGCCCTGGATGGTGTTTGGTGTGGGTAAATGCTTCTATCTACTGACACCTCCCCATAGGCCAGACTTATGCAGAATCCAGGCGATTGTTGCCACATGTACAACAGAAATAGTACTTTGCAGAGAGTCCTGCAAGTCCCTCAGTGTTGCTGCATGACTCCTGGCAGCCTCCCTGACCAGTTCTCAACATGTCTTGTCATCTGTTTTGGAAGGACATCTGGATCATTTCAACAGAACTGTTGTCCCATATTTAATCCACCTTTTGATGACTGTCTCCACTGTATTCAATGGTATATGCTATGCTGTGGTAATATTGGTGTATACCTACTCCTGACTGATACCTTTCAAGTATGAGATCCCTATGCTGCTTTGTAAGATGTGTGCAAGCCATGTCTGCTTCTGGTACAGACAACTGAGCAAATGTCATGAATACACCGCTCTGACAGGGGACCATTATTCATTGTTACATTGAGTCCCTGTACCTGATGGCAGGTGTGTACCCAAGCAGAGTGAATGTTGTCAGTACACCACAAGCTGTTACCACAATATGTTATTTGGAGGGTGTGCATACATATGCATCCATCATATTGTAAGGTTTGTATAACCCATATTTAGTGGCCTAACATATTGTTTGGTTTTACAAGTTAATTGTTCATGTTATGGTCACATTACAGGTTGGAAAAGTTGTGGAATGTAATACTGTGGTCTCATAGGTTCATAGACTCAAAGGTAGGTACTAGGCTGTTGGCCCTAGGGCCTATATTAGCCTAGCCAAAAAGGTACCCTTGCTTTCGCCACCCAAGAAAATGATTTTTCTGTGGCCCTGTCGAGCAGAGCCACAGAAGTGATTCCCGGGCTGAATTTCCTATTTCCCATCCAATCATAAGATTTTTCTTGAAGAGTGCTAATGAGGAACTTTGTTTGATATAGACAGGTAGTTTGTTCCAGAGTATGGGAAGTCTCTGGGACAGCAATCTATCCCTCCAGCATGTTCTGTTTATTGTGGTGACAAGGTTTAGGTCGCTAGAGCATGTACCTCAGAGGGACTGGGATTTCTTTAAGTGGAGCATGTCCAACAGCTCTGGGTTTGACATAGCTTTGTATGTTAGGCAGCGATCGCCTCTGAGTAGACAATATGCGATGGAGTAAAGCTGGAGTTTTTTGAGACGGTCTGAGTAGGGCTGAGTAGGTCTGAGTTTGAGGTGGGTAATCCTCTTTATGAGGTATTTCTGTGGCCTTTCCACTTGTTGTAGATGTTTTGTGAGGTACATACCAAAAGGGGCATTACACTCTATAATGGGTTTAATGAGTGATGAGTAGAGGGGAACAATGACCTCTTTTTTTCCTGGATGAGAAACCTTTTATGATGAGATGTGCCACATAGAAGGATTTCCTGACTACTGAGGCGATGTAATTATCAAAGGAGAGACTACTGTCCATCTGTGTCCCAAGGTCTGTTATCACACTTAGTTTCATAGGTAGGTTCATAGATAGGTACTAGGGTATTGGCCCAAGGGCCTAAGTAAGCCTAGCCAACAAGGTTCCCTGGCTTACGCCACCCAAGAAAGTTATTTTCCTGTGCCCCTGTCGAGCAGAGCAACAGAAGTGATCCCCAAGGTGTACTTTTGGTGTTAAGTAGACTACCGCCTATGTGGTAGTTCATGGCTACAGAGTTTTTACCAAAAGGGATGACAATGCACTTTTTGGCATTGAGCTTGAGGCCATGGCTTTGACACCAGGCATCTGTCTCAGTGAGGCCCTTTTGTAGGATGTCCACATCGTTAAGAGTTTTGATTATGGCTCCTAGTTTGCAGTCATCTGCGAGCTTCATTAGCCAAAGACCTTCTGTGTCAGCCTGTACTTCAGAGAAGTAGATGCCAAGCAGGAGAGGACCCAGGACTGAACTCTTGTCACTGGTCTGAAGTTGGATTTGGAGTCTGCCACTTTGTGGGTTCTATCAGTGAGCCAGTTGGCAACCCATCTTGTGACATAGGGATTTATATCTAGTTTAGTGAGTTTATCTATAATTCCAGAGTGGGGGATGGTGTCAAAAGCCTTGGCAAGATCTAGATATGCTGTGTCAACCACCTTACCCTCATCTACAGCTTTGCTGACTGCTTCAAAGAAGTCTATCAGGTTTGGGATTCATGATCTGCCTTTTACAAACCGGAACTGGGTGGGGTCCAGAGTTTGGAGATTACCAATGTCTTTGTTTATAAGTTCCATGATGATACATTCCATGGCCTTCCAGACCAGGCCCATCAGGCTAATGGGGCAGTAGTTCCCGTGGTCCATGGTGGATTCCCCTTTGTGGAGTTGGATAACTGTCGCTGTACATCATTCAGAGAGTACAAAGCCTGAGGTGAGGCTATGATTGAACGTGGTACTTAGGTGGGGTGTCACTTTGTTCTGTAGTTCATGTAGAACACAGCCTGGGATGTTGTCAGGTCCCATGGATGCTGTGTTCTTGGCTTTGGAGAGTGTGGTTTTTACCTGTGCAGCCATGATTACAGGAACTTTGCATTCTTCCGGTATAGAGATGAGCCCTTTAGGGGGTGAGAGGGGGGTAACATTCGCACTGAACCTATCTGCCAGGATGCTGGCAATATCAGTTGGTTCTGTATATTTAGTGCCATTGTGCTGTAACTCAGAGCAGATCTGAGTGTTGCCATTGAGATGTTTGACATAGCTATAGAATGTTTTGTGGCTGTCTTTAGAAACAGTGGTGATTTTGTTTTCGTAACTAGCTTTGGAGGATTTTATGAGGGATCTCAGCTTCTTTCTGAGGCTGACCAGAAAGTTTCTCCAATCATGGGATTTTACTCTTTTTTGCAGAAGTTTCTTTCTTCTGTTGTAGAGTTTGTTTAAGGCAGGAGACCAACAGATTGACGTCCTTTTTTTGGAGGATACCATCTTGGTTCTGTTAGAGATAGCATGATCCATACACTTGTGTAAGTGCTTATAAAGTGCATTTGTGTAGGATTCAGCAGTCATACCACTATTGTCCGTCTGCATGGGTGTCGTGAAATTATCCACTTCTGTCTTAAGAAGTGTGAAGTTGGCTTTGAAGAGGTGGTTTCCCTAATGGGGGGTGGGGGCAGGATGTGGATGTCTAGGGTGATTAGCTTGTGGTCGGATCTGACCAACAATGAATTGACCTCTGGTGTGGAACACTGGTTGCCCATGTTGGTAATGACCAGGTTCATAGGTTCATAGGTTAGTACTAGGCTATCGGCCCTAGGACCTATGCAAGCCTAGCCATAACAATTCCCTGGATATTTCTTCCCACAATATTTACTTCTCTAGACCCCTGTTTAGCAGGGCGACTGACATGATCCCTGGTGTGAATTTCCTATCTCCCATCCAATCATCAAGGTTTCTTTTGAAGAGGGCCAATGAGGTGTCTCTGTGTCAGGAACCTATCTCTCCAGCATGTTCTGTTCATTGTGATGACAAGGTTTAGATCTCTGGAGCGTGTGGCTCTGATAGATTGGGATTTCTTTAAGTGGAGCATGTCCAGCAGCTCAGGGTTTGACATGGCTTTGTATGTTAAGCAGAGATCGCCTCTGAGTAGAAGATATGCCACAGAGTATAGCTGGAGTTTTTTTAGATGGTCAGCATATGGCATCTGCTTTAGGCCTGTGATTTTTTTTAATGAGGTATTTCTGTGGTCTTTCCAGCTGTTGCAGATGTCTTGTGAGGTACATACCAAACGGCGCATTATACTCTATAATGGGTCTAATGAGGGATGAGTACAGTGGGACAATTACCTCCTTTTTTCTGGATGAAAAGCCCTTAGTGATGAGGTGTGCCACTTAGAAGGATTTCCTGACTGTTGTGGTGATGTGGTTATTGAAAGTGAGACCACTGTCCACTTGTGTCCCTAAGTCTCTCATCACACTTTTGATATTTAGTGTCCTGCCACCTATGTGGTAATTCATGGGTACATGTTTTTTTCCAAAGGGGATAACTATACATTTCTTGGCATTAAGCTTGAGCCTATGGCTCTGGCACCAGGCATCTGTTTCTGTAAGGCCCTTTTGTAGAATATCCACATCATTTGGGGATTCAATAATGGCTCCCAGTTTGCAGTCATCTGCGAACTTTGTTAGCCAGAGTCCCTTAGTGTTTGCCTGTACTTCTGAGAAGTAGATGCCAAACAAGAGTGGTCCCAGGACTGAACCCTGAGGTACTCCACTTGTCACTTGTCTGGAGCTGGATTTGGAGTCGGCTACTTTTACAGTCTGGGTTCTGTCAGTAAGCCAGTTGTCAACCCATCGAGTGACATAGGGATTTATGCCCAGCTTAGTAAGTTTATCTGTGATTCCAGAGTGGGGGATGGTGTCAAACGCCTTGGCGAGGTCCAGATAGGCTGTGTGGACCACCTTACCCTCGTCCACAGCTCTGGAGACTGATTCGAAGAAGTCAATTATATTCAGGGGACAAGATCGGCCCTTCACAAACCCAAACTGGGTGGGGTCCAGTGTTTGAAGGTTGCCAATGTCTTTGTTTATAAGTTCCATGATAATGCGTTCCATGGCCTTGCAGATCAGGCTTGTCAGACTAATGGGATGGTAGTTCCCAGGATCCAAGCTGGATCCTCCCTTGTGGAGTGGGATAACTGTAGCTGTGTGCCACTCAGTGGGCACGAAGCCTGAGGTGAGGCAATGATTAAACATGACACTTAGTTGAGGTGCCAGTTCATTTTGTAGTTCATGTAGTACACAGTCTGGGATGTCATCTGGTCCCATGGATGCTGTATTCTTAGCTTGGAGAGTGCAGTTTCTACCTGTGTGGCCGTGATTACCGGAATTTGGCAATCTTTTGGTATTGAGATGGACCCCTTAGGGGGTGTGGGAGGGTGAAGATGGCACTAAATCGATCTGCCAGGATATTGGCAATATCCTTGGGATCAGTATGTGTAATGCCATTCTGTTGTAGCTCAGAGCAGATCTGAGCATTGCCATTTAGATTCTTGACATAACTATAGAATGCCTTGTAGTTGTCTTTGGACTCTTTGGCGATTTTATTTTCGTAACTAGCTTTTGAGGATTTTATGAGGGATCTCAGCTTCTTACTGAGGCTGGTGAGGGAGTTTTTTGCATCCTGGGATTTTCCTTTTTTCTGCAACAGTTTCTTCCTTCTGTTGTATAGTTTGTTTATAGCAGGGGACCACCAGATTGGCTTCCATTTTCTGGAGAAGAGCATCTTGGTTCTATTTGGGATGGCACAATTCATGCACGAGTGGATGTGCTTGTTCAGTGCCTCAGTGTAGGTTTCTGCAGTCGAACTTCCAGATCCCATCTGCATGGGTGTCGTGAAGTTTGTCACTTCTAACTTCAGTAGCATAACTTTGGCTTTGGAGAAGTTTTTTAAGGAGGTTTCCTTACTGGGGGGTGGGGGTGGGATGTGGATGTCAAGGGTGATTTGCTTATGGTCAGACCTGACCAATGAGGGGGTGACCACTGGTGTGGAGCATCTATCTCCCATGTTGGTAATGACCAGGTCTAGGATATTGGAGCCCCTGGTGGGACAATGGATTAGTTGATCCAGGGCATTGGAATTTATGAATTCCAAGAACCGGTGGGAAAAGGAGTTGGTACCCAAGTAGTTTTCCCAGTTAATGGAAGGGTAGTTGAAATCACCCAGTATTAGGTTGTTTGGTTGTATCTTAATATTTTTCAGTATGTTTAGAAAGGTGTAATGAGAATCTTGGGGCATGGTGGGGGATCTGTAGCAAGCTACAATTTGGATTGCAGTCTTACCTAGTGTTAGTTGCACCTGGACAATTTCAGATGCATTGTGTTGGGCAACTAGCCTGAAGGTGTGAATATCCTTGGTGAATATAGACACTCCTCCACCTTTAGTGTTTCGGTCTTTGTTTTTTGGCTGAAAAGTGTGGTAAGAATTGTGGCCTGGTATTGCATGGGTGCTATCTGGAGCCTTGAACCAGGTCTCAGTTACTGCACAGATATCGATGTTCTCCATTTTTAGGAGTGCCTCGAGAGACTGCATTTTGAGGTTTAGACTTCTAGCATTGAGTAGCGTCGCCTTCAGATTTTGCATGCTTGCATCTGTTACGGTGGTGGTTTTATCCTTTGAACCTTGCCTAAAAAGGCACTATAGGGGTGGCAAAAGCTTTAGCTAGTAATCTGAATCCCAGGGGTGACAGGTGCAGACCATCTCTGGCAAAGCATCGTGGTTTGTTGATCATGTCTTCCCAGCAGACAAATACTGGATCCGCTTTGAATGACACCAGAAGCTTAGCCAATTGTTGAAGTGAATCATTTTGTCTTTATACTGTGGTATCATTCTGGGTGAAGGCAGGATGCTACTCAGGGCTAGGGTCATACCTGCCTGGGTCACATGATCCAGGAGCTCTTCCATGTCTCTTTTCATGTAGTCCAGGGAGGTACGTCTCAAGTCATTCACTCCAGATGGACAATGACAGAGTCATATTTATACTTGTTGTGGAGTGACTTGAGTGCATGCATTATGTGCTGGATCCTGGCACCTGACAGGTAGCTGACTGTAATTTTCTCCTTATTCAGCCTGGTGAGTGGGACATCAGTGTGCCTGACTATAGAGTCACCTATGACTAAAGTGTTGGGTACATCGTCTTGCCTTAGGGACTGTTGTTGGGTGGCACACTGGTGTTGTGAGCTATGTGTCACTTTGGTTGTGACTGGTGTTTGCATTTCAGCTTCGGAGGTCCTTGTTGCTTGGGCAGGTTAATGTTAAGGGCCTCCGCATATGTGAGTTTAGTGTTCTATGTGTGGGTGTTGATGGTGTGGGTTTTGAAGGGCTTTGAGTTGCTTGAGGTGTAATGCAGGTATTAATCTTCTCCTCTTGACTGTCTAGCACAATCTGAGATGGAGAGAGCTTTGCTTCCATTTTGGCTATGTAGGTGCATCTCTCGCAGGTTGTAGTGTTGGGTGGTAGGAGGAGAGGATTGTCTGTGTACATGAGGCAGTTGCTGCATTGCCCCAGTATGCCCAGATTCACCTGGTGGACAGGAGAAATCACTGGAAGCTGACCCTTGGACATGCCTGTTTAGGTGCATTTTTGTAAAGTTTAAGAGCTGTTTTCCCTTACCTTTGCAAGGTACTTTGCAATTATAGGCTGTTTAGTGCCTATGATTAATTTATCCTTATTGACAAGGAGAGCTGAGTGCTTGTTTCAGTTTCAGGCTTCCTAGTGCTTTCCAGCAGGTTCTAGTGCAAGTGCTAGTTACAGGGGTTCAGATTTTAGTGCTACTACTGAGAAACAAGCTAGTTCTAAGGGAAAATCTGAAGAGCAGACTTTCTGGCACCTGGAATAGTTTAACTGTAGCCTTGCAGTGCTACACGATGTGAAACATGTGCAAACACAAGCGTTTTTAAGCCACAATGTTGAAAGGGATAGAAATCAGCCAAAAAAGGCTAATCAAATTACAATTTCAGAGCTGGAAACCACTCCTCTAGCGTTAAATAGGCAGTACAATGCTCACCACACCCACTGGTAAGCAGTAGGACTTCCCCCTACCACAGCAAGGTCTGGATAGCTCTGAACACAGAAAATAAAGTCCTGAGACAAGCAAAGCCTGGAATATGGACTGGCTAGGAAAGGTGGGAAACGAGCAAACAAGTTAGTATTTTTTTTGTTGAAACAGGCTAAACAATGCAATAATACAGTAAATAAACACAGAAAAGGCTAACGCACTTGAGTGTGTAGTCTTAAACAGTAAATGCAATTAAAACTCTACAAAATTAGCAATTTAAAACTTTTTAAATGAAGCAAGACAAGTACACAACTGAAAAACGATTTAAGAGGCAGTAATACAGCAGAATAAGTAGCTAGTCTACATATACAGAGAAGTCTATATATATATATATATATATATATATATATATATATATATATATAGATATATATATATATATATATATATATATATATATATATACAGAAAAGCAACTAAACCACACAAACAATTCAGATGCAGTGCAACCTAGAGCACTTGAGTTGTAGCAATATTAAGGCAATTGCAGTTATAATAAATGCTCTAAAATATACTCTATATTCAATGGCGGATTTAGGCATGGGCGCAGGGGTGCTCGCCACCCCTTTTTAAAGCTGTTCTCCGAGTTAGAAAAAAAAAGAAATGCACTGCACTGTGTTTTTGTTAACATCAGAAAATGTAATGCCAAATATATGTGTTCCAATAAGCACCAAACTACAGAGCTGAACGACATCCTGTTCAAGTTACTTGAATCAAGTATTGAAGGAGAACTGTTGCAGTGAGCATGGAACAGTGTTCAGAAACACTGAGGTTTTTTTTTCCTTAAAGGGGTTCTATACCAACTGAAAATGCCTTTTCCATTCTCGACCCGAAACCCAAACATCAGTACTCACCCTCATATCTCATTGGTGTAATAGGCAGTCTCACCCACAGAATCATGCTTCTGCATAACCCTTTGTCCCTTCGATGTTTATATTCCCTATGGAATGAAAAACTCTGTGTTTGTGTTCCAGGCAGTATTATAAATCTATCCTGCTTTCTGTAGATGGACAGAGCATTGAAAGCTCCAGTTTCATTATTTAAATAATGCACATTTTGACTATTTCTGGCTGAAATAGCTGCCGTTTTTGTATTAATTGCATTATTTTTTAAGACGTGTTATTATGTCATAGGTATCTATTTTGTAAATTTGTATATATTAATTTTATAAACTTTATTTGTCAGTGCAACTCTCGCTTAAACATAGCAGTAACATCTTCTGATTACATAACGGCAAATAAATGTTGGTAGGTAATTGCGCAATGCCAATTTGCAGTAGAACACCTAAATTAGAGATCCTGCTTGGAATACTTTTTACTGCATAGTACAGTGCTTCTTGTTGCTATTTTTCTCTAAAGTCATGTTATAAATCCCGTTTCCTTGAAGCAGAGTCAGTAACACATACCGCTAATGTATATGTAATGACTCAGGACTGTTACATGTGAAAAGGGAGTTGTTACTTGAGTTATGGTCTTTGTATCTACTTGCCTGTGAACAATTTCTTGTCTTCCTAATTGGCAATGGCAGCGAACAGTTTTAGGACTGTAATTTCAAAATGCAACCAGATGCTCGTTTTGCTTAAGAATTGCAATTAAATGCTATTAGAATTAATTTTACAGCTTTTGAAAAAGTTTATTTTTTTTACCTTGGATTGGCATCTGAGTGAGTGTGCTTGTGTTTAATTGTTTGTGTGGAACTGCAGTTGGTGTATCATCTGAATTCGAGTTCTGTAAGGGCTTCATCCACTTTAATTGCTTGCTAGCTCGTCTATGTTCTGGTTAGGATTGTTGTTATGCCATGTTACCATACCTTTCAACTGTTCACATTTTTGCCTCCAATTTTTATTATGTTCATCATAAAATTTGTGATTCTCTGGATTTTTGTGGCAAATTGAATTCAATAAATAATGACAGGATTTTGAGTTTCAGACTTCATATATTTCAGAAATTGCATGGTAAAACAAAACCTTTTATTCTAGCAACTTTCAAGTTTATAATACATATTTAAATTTAAAAATTGTCCCTATTTTTGGGGGTTTGTCCAGATGTTTTGTACTAAGAGGTTGACAGCTAGGCATGTGACATTCTTGCATGTCAAGCCAAGTGGGTGAATTGCTATTTTGTACTGGAAGGATGCAGCCAGCAGTGGTTTAGTAAACTATCTTGTGGACTATAGCAGAAATACTGACAGTGAAGGCACATTTGTCTTCAATCTAAAGGTGTACAGAGTTTTATCTCTTAATTTTTTGGCATGGCAGTGATTTGGTATGCTTGGAGAATCTGAGATATGATGAATGGCAGGAACATTGTAAGTCTATGTTTGTCTAAACAGGTTGTTTTGTGTTTGTAGTGATGCTTGTATCAGCTTTTTCGTTATTATAAATGTATTTTTTTCCTCTCTTCTCAAACATGCAGTTTGTACAGTACTGAGTATAGCTGTACAGTGCTGTTATGTCGCACAAGGATATGGTGGCAGTCTTTTTTTCCCCACTGGTAATACTCTTGCAGTTAATGACAGGTCTGTCTAATATAGATGATCCATTTTAAATGTGTGGATAGTGATGAAACACTACGCATTGCACTGTTGGATCATCAGTAATGTCAAGGAGTGTTTTTTACCTTTCCTCTCCCTCCATGTGGCGTTACTACCTGTCCCTCTTTCTGCAGAGTGGTCCCTGTTTGGGTGCTTGCATCTTGTGGGTAGAGCTTAAAATGCCAAATATCCTGAGATTTTGTGATAAAATATATTGGGTCATATGAACAATTATTTTGTTCATAGGTTCATAGGTTGGTATTAGGCTATCTGCCCGAGGGCATTTATAAGCCCTAGCCAGAATCGTTGGCTTTCGCCACCTCATTAATTAATTAACTGTGCCTCTGTCGAGCAGAGCCAATGACGTGATTCCCGTGTATTTTCTGTTTCTCATCCACTGTAAAGGTTTCTCTTGAAGAGTGTTAGTGGGGGTCTGCCTAATGTAATTAGGATTTTGTTCCAAATCATGGAGTCTCTGTGACAGGAATCTGTCCCTCCAGCATGTTCTATTTATTGTTGTGGTGAGGTTTAGCTCACTAGAGCACATGGCTCGCTGTGACATGGATTGCTTTAGGTGGAGCATATCCATTAATTCTGAGTTGGACATGGCTTTGTAGGTCAGGCACAGATCACCTCTAAGTAAATGATATGCCACTAAGTACAGCCTGAGTTTTTTCAGTCTGGCTGCATAGGACATATGTTTGAGGCCAGTAATCCTCTTGGTGAGCTACTTTTGTGGTCTTTCCAGCTGTTGGAAGTGTCATGTGAGGTACATTCCAAATGAGGCATTGTACTCTATGATGGGCCTGATGAGTGACGAGTAAAGGCACTATAACTTCTATTTCTAGATGCGAACCCTTTAGTAATTATTTGGGTTACATAGAAGGATTTCCTAAATACTTTGGTGATACGATTGTCAAAAGAGAGATTACTATCTACCTGAGTCCCCAGATCTCTTACTACCTCTTCTGTATTAAGGGGCTGCCACCTATGTGGTAATTGTGGGTGTTTTGTTTTTCCCAAAATGGAATGACTATGCATTTTTGGCATTTAGCTTGAGGCCATGACTTTGACACCAGGTGTCAGTCTCAGTGAGGCCCTTTTGAGGATGTCTGTGTCAGCGGAGTGTCAGTTATGCCTCCCAGTTTGCAGTCATCGGCAAACTTGGTTACATAGTCCTCCTGTGTTTGCCTATACTCTGAGAAGTATATGCCGAACAGTATCTGAAACACCTTAATATTATTATGAAACAGTACAAAAATACTCATATTGTACAAAGTGAGTTTTATTTTGGCATAAAGGTCAAGTTTGGGTCTTTATGCTGGCTGTTGCTATAATTTGTCTTGCAAAATCTCATATTTCTGTAAAAATATATACATAGTACAGTGCTTCTTGTTGCTATTTTTCTCTAAAGTCATGTTATAAATCCCGTTTCCTTGAAGCAGAGTCAGTAACACATACCGCTAATGTATATGTAATGACTCAGGACTGTTACATGTGAAAAGGGAGTTGTTACTTGAGTTATGGTCTTTGTATCTACTTGCCTGTGAACAATTTCTTGTCTTCCTAATTGGCAATGGCAGCGAACAGTTTTAGGACTGTAATTTCAAAATGCAACCAGATGCTCGTTTTGCTTAAGAATTGCAATTAAATGCTATTAGAATTAATTTTACAGCTTTTGAAAAGTTTATTTTTACCTTGGATTGGCATCTGAGTGAGTGTGCTTGTGTTTAATTGTTTGTGTGGAACTGCAGTTGGTGTATCATCTGAATTCGAGTTCTGTAAGGGCTTCATCCACTTTAATTGCTTGCTAGCTCGTCTATGTTCTGGTTAGGATTGTTGTTATGCCATGTTACCATACCTTTCAACTGTTCACATTTTTGCCTCCAATTTTTATTATGTTCATCATAAAATTTGTGATTCTCTGGATTTTTGTGGCAAATTGAATTCAATAAATAATGACAGGATTTTGAGTTTCAGACTTCATATATTTCAGAAATTGCATGGTAAAACAAAACCTTTTATTCTTGCAACTTTCAAGTTTATAATACATATTTAAATTTAATATTTAAAAATTGTCCCTATTTTTGGGGGTTTGTCCAGATGTTTTTGTACTAAGAGGTTGACAGCTAGGCATGTGACATTCTTGCATGTCAAGCCAAGTGGGTGAATTGCTGTTTTGTACTGGAAGGGTGCAGCCAGCAGTGGTTTAGTAGACTATCTTGTGGACTATAGCAGAAATACTGACAGTGAAGGCACATTTGTCTTCAGTCTAAAGGTGTACAGAGTTTTATCTCCTAATTTTTTGGCATGGCAGTGATTTGGTATGCTTGGAGAATCTGAGATATGATGAATGGCAGGAACATTGTAAGTCTATGTTTGTCTAAACAGGTTGTTTTGTGTTTGTGGTGATGCTTGTATCAGTTTTTTTCGTTATTTATTATAAATGTATTTTTTCCTCTCTTCTCAAACATGCAGTTTGTACAGTACTGAGTATAGCTGTACAGTGCTGTTATGCCGCACTAGGATATGGTGACAGTCTTTTTTCCCCACTGGTAATACTCTTGCAGTTAATGACAGGTCTGTCTAATATAGATGATCCATTTTAAATGTGTGGATAGTGATGAAACACTACACGCATTGCACTGTTGGATCATCAGTAATGTCAAGGAGTGTTTTTTTTTTACCTTTCCTCTCCCTCCATGTGGAGTTACCACCTGTTCCTCTTTCTGCAGAGTGGTCCCTGTTTGGGTGCTTGCATCTTGTGGGTGGGGCTTAAAATGCCAAATATCCTGAGATTTTGTGATAAAATATATTGGGTTGCATGAACAATTATTTTGTTCATAGGTTCATAGGTTGGTATTAGGCTATCTGCCCGAGGGCATTTATAAGCCTAGCCAGAATGCGTTGGCTTTCGCCACCTCATTAATTAATTAATTAACTGTGCCTCTGTCGAGCAGAGCCAATGACGTGATTCCCGGGGTGTATTTTCTGTTTCTCATCCACTCGTAAAGGTTTCTCTTGAAGAGTGTTAGTGGGGGGGTCTGCCTAATGTAATTAGGGATTTTGTTCCAAATCATGGGGAGTCTCTGTGACAGGAATCTGTCCCTCCAGCATGTTCTATTTATTGTTGTGGTGAGGTTTAGCTCACTAGAGCACATGGCTCGCTGTGACATGGATTGCTTTAGGTGGAGCATATCCATTAATTCTGAGTTGGACATGGCTTTGTAGGTCAGGCACAGATCACCTCTAAGTAAATGATATGCCACTAAGTACAGCCTGAGTTTTTTCAGTCTGGCTGCATAGGACATATGTTTGAGGCCAGTAATCCTCTTGGTGAGCTACTTTTGTGGTCTTTCCAGCTGTTGGAAGTGTCATGTGAGGTACATTCCAAATGAGGCATTGTACTCTATGATGGGCCTGATGAGTGACGAGTAAAGGGGCACTATAACTTCTCTATTTCTAGATGCGAACCCTTTAGTAATTATTTGGGTTACATAGAAGGATTTCCTAAATACTTTGGTGATACGATTGTCAAAAGAGAGATTACTATCTACCTGAGTCCCCAGATCTCTTACTACCTCTTCTGTATTAAGGGGGCTGCCACCTATGTGGTAATTCGTGGGTGTTTTGTTTTTCCCAAATGGAATGACTATGCATTTTTTGGCATTTAGCTTGAGGCCATGACTTTGACACCAGGTGTCAGTCTCAGTGAGGCCCTTTTGGAGGATGTCTGTGTCAGCCGGAGTGTCAGTTATGCCTCCCAGTTTGCAGTCATCGGCAAACTTGGTTAGCCATAGTCCTCCTGTGTTTGCCTATACTTCTGAGAAGTATATGCCGAACAGTATCTGAAACACCTTAATATTATTATGAAACAGTACAAAAATACTCATATTGTACAAAAGTGAGTTTTTATTTTGGCATAAAGGTCAAGTTTGGGTCTTTATGCTGGCTGTTGCTATAATTTGTCTTGCAAAATCTCATATTTCTGTAAAAATATATATGGCAGTCCTACCACCATGTAATTTCCATATATTGTAAAATGGGTATATTAGGAAACTTTGTTTTATAGTTAAGTCTGTTAAATGCCCCATATATCTAAACTTTGTGCATGCTACTTTTTGAACCAATGTAAACCTGTCACTGTCTCTCTCTTTACTGTGCACTTCTGGGCTAAACCTGAAAATGGTACATTTGGATCCACATTTGATCCCATTTAATTAATGAAACTTAAATAAAATGTACATTAAAATGAGCTTGTTCATTGGACCAGTCCTCCTACCCAATTATCAAATGAATAAATAAATGACACATCTCATTTACAATGTTGCCATTATTTTTAATGGTGTTAACTCCATGGTATGGGATATAGACTTGTACGCAATTTTTACTGCATGAATCTGAGAGCTAAATATATTTATTTTATACTATATATCTGTTTGAACTTTACTATTGTATCCCTTCTTGATTACTGATTTTTTAGTTGGGCATTGAAATTCTGACTGCTTTCACCCTTGATAATGCTGTGGGATGATTTTTCTAACCATTTTGGATGGAAACTATTTTTTCTTTTGCTCTAGCCTCCTAAGACTTATAACCTTGCACAGCTCTACAAGATTACTTTTAGAAATACTGACCCTTCCGGATTATCTCCATTTCAAAGCAATGTTTCCATGTGCTTTTAAAGTATTCCTTGAAATTCTGTCTGTCTTTACCTTGGGTTCTTCTACTGGATGACTTACAGACATTTGTTAGTCTTTTTCAGTTCAAAGATATTTTTTGTACTGGTCTCTTAACAGGGATGGGACACTTGTTTGTCTGTCTTTCGGCTTTTTCCCTGTAAGGGGTCGCCACAGCGGAACTCCGGTCCACTAATGATTGGCAGTAGATCTTTTACGAAATGCCAAGGTGTCAGCTCGACGCCCAACCTTCAATGAAGGCACACCCATTTACGCACGCATGTCTTTCGAATGCTACCCAACCACGGGGGGGGGGGGGACATGCACACTCCACACAGAAGGCACCCCCAAGCCAAGCTGAGAATCAAACGGGAGAACCTCTTGCTGTGAGGTAGCAATGCTACCGCCATACCACCGCGGCATTCAGGGACGGGACACTATATTCCTAAATATGAACAAGAACCTATTCATATCTGTGCCTCCTTTCTCCCCTCTTTCAGTTAAATATTAGATCATTGTCATATTAGTTGCATCTATTCTTAACCAATGCTTTCATATTATATTTAACTCGGTATGATTATTTAAACTTAGATTCATGAAGGCTTGCACGGAGTGTAAGAGACGTGTAACACTCCATGCAAGCCTCGCAATCCAGGAACAGCCCGAATCTCCGTGTAAGAGACCAGCTAAAACGTCTCTTACACGGACTGGGCATGGATATGCTAAATACCTCACTTGCAGCCGAAAGGTATGCAAATGAGGTATATTAGCGATCCACGAAGCAGAAACCAGCCCGTGTAAGAGACGTTTTAGCTGCAGAAATGTACTCAGTTGTCAACTGAGTACGTTTCTAAAAAATCTAACGGAGCCATGTCAGCTCCAAATAAAGGGTGCATATGTGTCAGGCAGCATGCCAATGGCCAAATATGTGGCCATTGGCAAGGTAACCCGATGCAAACGGGCTGCGCTGTATAAAACATAAAAATGAAGGCTATAAACCCACAAATGTGGGTTTTATGCAATACACAGAATGACAATGCAGGGGACCAGCAGACCAAAAACAACATGGCCACCGTGTAGTGGTTGCTAAGGGGGGAAGCTGAGTCTAAGACATGTAACTAAGCATTAGTAGGCAATCTCATGTAAATGAGGGTTAGGATACTGAATCCCACAGTCACATAGCAAATGAGCACAGTCTGAGTAGTGTAAGAGATACATAAGGGGGAGGAATAGAGTAGGAGATAGGTGACATCACAGGGGGGAATGGTAGAAAGAAATGCAGTTCATTGGAGGTCAATGTAACATGACAGATGACAGACACAGATCAGGGAAAGAGGAGTGCTACAAGATAAGCATGGGGAAGTCAAGAAATGGAAGGTGTACACTGTTACTTACACCAAAGTTTCTTGCTGGGCGTGCATCTTGCGTGTGCGTGCCATGAAGCGCGAGTAGGGCAGTGTGCGCGTGTGTAAGGCAGACTGAGTATGTGGGAGCCTGTTGGCAGACTTGTAACACTGTTTGCGCTGGTTTGCATGCGTTTTAACCCGAATAGGCAGATCCTGAACCGTGTAAGCATGTGTGCGCGCGTGTAAGCCACTGTGAGCGCGTTTCTGCTGGTATGCACGCTGCTCCCCCCCTGAGGAAACAGAAAGGAAAAAGGAAGCAACAGAATTAGTAGGAAGCTAGCAGGGAATACTGCTGAAGCTAGCAGGTGAAAACAATTAGAAACAGGCAATTACACAGGCAGAATAGTAGCTCAGCCAAGCACTTAAAACTCTGCAAACAGCAGTGCAGGATGTTTCTCTCAAGAGGCACTGCAAGACAGGAGTAAGCTATTAGAAGTGAAAACTGAAAAAGCTGAACTCAGAGCAGAAATGTTAGGGGCTGCCATAGCTGTCATTTTTATTTATTTTTTTTTATTTTTATTTATTTAACATTTGTTGACCGGGAATGTCCGACTAGGTTCCACAGAGCCTGTTTTCAGCGGAGGCCCGGGGAGAAATGCTCCAGATGCATGTCTTTGGAATGTGGGAGGAAACCAGAGTACCCGGAGGAAACCCACGCGAACACAGGGAGAACATGCAAACTCCACACAGAAGGCACCCCAGCCGAGAATCGAACCGGAGAACCTCTTGCTGTGAGGCGACAACGTTAACCGCTGCACCACTGTGCCGCCCATAAATGGGCGCCGTCATAATGAGACATAGGCGACTTGCTGAGGGTGGTGACAATGCAGATGGTGCCAGACAACCCACAGTGAGGAGACGGAGAAGAGTGTACAGGCCCAGGGTCACCTACCATGGGTTACATGAGCTGGAGATAGTAGAGCGCTATAGAGTGGACAGAGAGCTCCTGCAGCAAATAGTCGAGCTGTGCAGGCCACGCCTCACACACAGAACCAACAGAGGGGAACCCATCCCAGTGGAAACCAAGGTATGTGTTGGCCTAAGAATACTAGCAACAGGTACCTTCCAAAGAAAAAACTGGTGATATGATGGGGATATCACAGGCATCAGCCTCCAGGGTACTGCACCAGTTCCTGGATGCCATGTCAGCACATGTCGGTGATCATGTATATTTCCCCAATGCCCGTGAGGTATAGCCAGCAATATGCGTCTCTTCCAGCAAATAGCGGAATACCCTGAGGTAGTGGGTGCAATAGACTGCACGCACATACGCATCAAAGCACCAGCCGGTGAGCGGGGTAGGGCCTACATTAACCACAAGGGCTCCCCCTCCATCAACTGCCAGATTGTGTGTGATGCCCAGGGCATAATAATGAATGTGTGTGCTGGCTGCCCTGGGAGCTACCATGATTCCTACATCTGGCATTTGACGCAGCTGTACCAGACATTTGCCAATGGGGACATCCCACACGGACACCTAGTGGGGGATGCAGGTTATGCACTGGAGCCGTGGCTGATGACACCCATCAGAAATGCACACACACCTGAACAGGAACGCCATAATGAAGCACACGCACAAACACGTAATGTAATAGAGCGTGTGTCTTGGCTCGTCAAGTCACAGTTCCAGTGTCTGGACACATCTGGTGGAGCCTTGCAGTACTCACCAACTACATGTACCCAAATTGTCATGGTATGTGCTATGCTACGTAATATGATCTTGCGAAAACAGCTGCAGCAGGACCAGCATAGGGCTGGGCCAAACAGCCCCCCACCATTGCCAAGGCCATCACAGGCAGAGCGTGACTCGGAGGAGGAACAACCTGAGCCTGCCCCAGTAGGCAGAAGGAGGCGTGCCCAGTATGCCCTGGCCTTGGCAAAGAGGCAACGCATAGCACATACACTGGCTCAGTAGGAACCTTGGGAATGATACCCCCTCTGACTCAACTCAAATAATAACAGGGATGCCTAAAATGACATGACCTGCTCACAAACGTGTACAGGGAGTGTAATATGCGCATCCGACAGAGGCAGCCCGTCAGCACCACCTGAGGCATGAATGCCATGTGTTAAGTAATGTAACACCATGCACTATATGCACACCTGAGGACCCTGACTAACATCCCCCCTCACCAAGCATGAAGCCACAAAATGATGATGGGATGATCAATTGCAATAACTGGCTGAAGTAATGCAGTTAGTCAAAGGGGAGCCAATGTGTTTCAGCCTGGGAAGACATGCGGAGCATGACATGATGCACCACCTGCCAGGAGTGGTGTGCACCTATCAGTCCAGGCCCCATGGATACTGGCAAAGACTGTAAGTACCCACACCATGCCCTGAATAGGTAAGTTCCAAAACACAAACCCACATTCATAGGTACCACAAGGGATAGGAACCTAGATGTAATGCTACCCAATGCCAGAAGTCTAAACAGCAAGATGCATGCAGTGTAAACGCACACAGTATGGAGAATGTTGATATCAGTCCTGTGATAGAAAACTGGGTCAAGGCTCACATCAGTACCCTAACACTACCAGGTTACACCTCATACTGTGCTGTACAGCCGCAAAACATGGAACAAGCTACAAAAGGATAACCACACCCCCATGTTGGTACCACAACAAGAAGCAGCATGGATTAGCCATGGTCAAATACCAATGGCTAAAACCGCCTCCCAGTATATAGCCTGCTGCAGACTACTGTCCTAATACCAGGAACTGCACCTGGCCTATGTTGGAATAAATGAATATATCAAGCCCCCCAAACCACATTATATTGCTTGACTGAAAATACCCACACATACACTGGGAGCATTATACTAGCACCAACACAGTAGGAGAAAAGTTCCCAGAATCCATAAACCAAAATGCCCAGGAACAACATACCACTCCCACAAGAGGGGTAAGCATACTGGATGTGATAATCAGCAACATGTGTACTGGATGGCAAGATGAGAAGTGTATCCCTCACTGGTAAGACCATACCATAGAGTAATCACACTGGATATACGCATCCTGACCACAGTCCCTGGCCAGAAAACCACAGTGAAAAACATGTGTAAAGCATAGGTTGCACCCCTCCAAACTGATGTGGAATCCACAAAAGGCCCTGTGCAAGTGCAGAATATGGGACACACCGCAGAACATGTTATACAGGCATTCCATGAACACAGCCAGGAATGCTTGGAGTATGCAATCACAAATAACAACAAGACACAATGCCATACACGCAGGCATCTGGCATGCTGGACTCCAGCCATTACCAAACCATGCAAGAGAATGAGGAAGCTACTACATGATAGAGCAAACATAAAAAGGGAAATAATCACTGATCAGTAGTATGGCAATAAAATATGTCCACACATACAATCCACTAAGGCCAGCCACAACAAGTAGAATCTGTGAATCCAGAGGCAATGTGACACCTGCCCCAAGTACACAGACAACCCACGACTCCCCCCAATAAATACAAATATATGTGAGAGATGCAACCATTTATCCAAACTGGAGGCTGAGCTCCCCCAACTCAGTTCTGTCAAAACTAGTCAGGAGGAGAAGGTAACCATATACACCACAAACCCAGTCCCACATAGACCTATCACAGCTGTAAACCAAACACATAAACACAGAAAAACATTCCCGGAGGCCCTAATTAAAAACACACCACACCAACAGAAGCCTCCAAAGCAGATCCCAAGCAACCACAACCTCCAAACATAGCACATGCAACACATAGTACACAAAGCTGGTGTGCCAAACAGTTACAGGCCAGAAGGAGAAACAACATGCCTGATACAGTTGTAATAGGTGTCTGTATAGGCAGACACACTGCTGTCCCACTCACCAGACTGAACAAGGGAAAGGGTACAGTAAGCTGCCTGTAGGCTGCCACAATATGCCACATAACACAAGTACGCAGGTCACCCCAAAGCAAGCAGAAACATGATGCACTCATTGTCCATGCTGGTGTGAATGACCTGAGATGTACCTCCCTGGACTACATGAAAAGAGACATGGATGAGCTCTCTGAGTATGTACTCCAGGCTGGTATGACACTGGCCGTTTGCAGCATCCAACCCTCACCAATAATGATGCCACAGTACAAACACAGAATGATCAGCTTTAACAGGTGGCACAGTTACAGCTGTCAGTCCAAGAGGGTCTAATGTCTGTCTGCTTGAGATGTCATGCATGACAAGCCATGCTGTTGTTCCAGGGATGGCTTGCACCTGTTACCCCTGGGCGTCTGGATACTGGATAAGGTCTTTGCCACCTCCATAGAGCCGTACGTAGGCAAGGCCAAAAAGACTAACCCACCACCCTAGAAAACATAAGTGGTAAGAAACATAAGGGTAATGCTGACCAATGCCAGATGTGTAAACTGCAACATGCATGACCCTGAGGCACTTCCCAGTATGGAAAACATCGATGTCTGTGCAGTGACAGAAGCCTGCTGCAAGCCTACTGATAGCACACCAGCACTACCAGGTTATGCCACATATCATGCGTTATGGCCCCAACACCTGGACCAAAACATCAAAGGAGGGGGAGTATCCATATGCAGCACAGACACCCATACGGCCAGGTAACTGACAATGCACGAAGCAGTGGAGACCACCCATGTGCACCTAAGTGCAGTCAAAACTGCTGTACAGTCTGTAGCATGCGACAGACCACCCTCTCACACACAAGAACCCCAAGCAGACATCCTGAAGACACTGGACAGTATGAATGTCTCACCAAATACCAGACAAGGTACTCACAAATTACCACATAGGTGGTAAACCTTTATGTATGCAAGGAGTAATCAGGGACCTAGGGACACAAGTCGACAGTAACCTGTCATGTGACACTCACAATGCCAATGTGGCTAGGAAGACTGTCTAT
This sequence comes from Protopterus annectens, assembly GCF_019279795.1. NCBI lineage: Eukaryota > Metazoa > Chordata > Ceratodontiformes > Protopteridae > Protopterus > Protopterus annectens. Next base: position 1,091,185,785 of record NC_056729.1, on the reverse strand, counting down.
ACTGGACATCGTATCATGAAAGGATTCACATCTACATCAACAGAGGTCACTGTGCCCCTGTACTGTTCCCTTATCAGACCCATAATCTAGTACAATGACTCATATGGGATGTACTTACCTGACACCTGCAGCGGTTAGGGAGACCTCAAAGGTACCCCACCAAGAGGATAAAGGGTGTCAGATATATGTCATATGCTGCCTGGATGTAGACACCCCACCTGAATGCAGTCACAGACTGCCTACACAGAGGCATTGTATGTCTGTTGTACAAGGCCATGTCCAACACAGGAGTAATGGACATGCTCCACCACAGGAAATCAAAGCCATTGGAGCTGTGAGAGTGACAGATGTCAGCCTCAACACATAATGAAATAGGATGTGCTGGAGGTACAGATACTTAACCTAGAAGCTCCCCACACCCAGAAACAGGATCCCAATCCATGTTAGGCAGAGCCCCTCACTGACACCCCTCAACAGGAATATTGCCAAGTGGATGGATGATCGTACATGTACACTGGGGGTCTTCACTGTGTCACGTCCAGACAGAGGCACAGTAAAGAAAATCATAAATGGCCATAAAAGTCACATAGCAAGGGGCGGCGAAAGACACACACACTCTGGCTTGGCTTACTAATGCCCTAGGGTGGATAGCCTAGTATGAACCCATGAACCTATGAAGATACAAATTGTACAGGACACTAAGGATAAACACAAGGCTTACTTAACTGATGGGAGGAACCATGTTGGGAATTCACAGATATGCTCCGAATCACACAGATATTACAAACAACATACCAAACACACACACATATTGGCAACATACAACATGACAGATTCAGTGCAACCCCACAGAATGCAAAATATCTATCCCAGCAGACTACTGGTCCCCTGATATTGCAGATGCTGAGGTAACAGCCATCATCTGCAAAGCAAAACACACAGCAGCAAAGGTATGTGATGGTGTCCTGGGTTGAGGCCAACATGGACTCCAAGAATAATGGAATGCGAAATCACACTACTGCCCAATGTCAGCCTTACCACAGGATATGTACCCAAAGAGCAGTGTACAACAACAGTGGTCCTTCACAACAAAGGTGTTGCCTGAATGGATACTGCAAACTACCACCCCAGGATCCTGACAAGCTTGGTCTGCACAGCTATGGAAAGGATCAGTATGTACCGCAGACATAAAGCTGTCGTGGACCTACTGACACCGGACCCTACACAGTGTGGCTGTCGTAACTGCAGATCCTGCCACTAAACATGTTTGACCCATTTGAAACAGTCATTAAGGTCATTGATGAGGGCAATGTGGTCCACACAGCGTAGCTGGACCGTGCATATGCTTCCAGACAATACCCTACGAGTTCAGTATGGATATGTTCACCAGCTTAAATATATATACCCTAAAGTCAGTAGAGGGGTTGCAAACCAGACCAAGGACAGAACTGACATGGTCAGACATGCTGCATCCATGTCAGACTACAAAGCAGATATGAGTGGCATCCCACAAGTCTTGGTCCTGGGACCCCCCCACCCGTTCTGTATATATATATCCCATAGGTACAGGCCAACATGGAAGGACTGTGACTGAACATGTATGCGAGGAGTACAAACAGCCCACCATATCTGACCCCCAGCTGACACAAGCAACCCACAAAAGGGCCACCTAGAAACAGACAACTGGAGCCATAGCCATGTTATCAAGCTAATTGCAGAACTGTGTATAGACAACCACCGTGGATATACAGTAAGTGCCCACAAATTACCACACAGGTGTTAACCCAGTACGTACCTAACATGTAATGAGAGACCTGGGGACACAAGGTGATAGATATCCTGCAATAGACAAACATGTGGCTGTAGTGTTTGCAGAAACATACCATATACCCACCTAATCATGAAGGTAGTCAGATCTAGATCAGGGGAGGTCATCGTGCCTCTTTAGTCATCCTTCATCAGCCTCACAATTGACTACAATAGCCCCTGTGGGATATACCTCAGCAGACACCTCCATCAACTGTAAAGTCCACAACAGTACCCCATCAGGAGTAACAAAGAGCATGAACAGATGCCATGTGTTGCCTGAGTAAACAAACTGCAGCTCCACACACTGCCATACTGCCCATCCAGAGGCAAGCTGTGCCTGATGTATAAAGCTATGTCCAAGCTGGAATCAATGAACATGCCGCACCTTGTACAATCTGAATGGCAGTGAGCTATGCACATGAGAGACCTGAACCCCAGCACTGACATACATAGGACAAGCTGTACAGAATGATCCATAACACAGAAGGCACCCCCACTCTTGAGTAAACTCCCAGTACAGGTTAGCCAGAGAGTCACCTATCGACACCCCTCAAGAGGAATCCCGATGAGTGGATGGGAGATGGTAGTTTAACCCTGGGTATCACTGTTATGTCAGAGGTAGACGGAGGCACAGTATACTAACCATGACATATGTCATGGAAAACTACAGTTACAATGTGTGCCGAAGGACAAACACACTCTGTGACTAGCATCAGATATGGCCTAGGGAACATCGCTAGTGTTTGCCAATGTCCACCTATGTTGTGGAATACACTACCAATGTTGGACAAGCCTGGTGTAGGTAGTCCATATCTGAACATAATGCAACATGGTCATATGTGCACAACTGGCCCCTACACAGTCTGTTGTGCTCACTATGAAGATGTCAAGCAGTGATAGGACTAAAGCCCAGGATACTGTCCACCACAGTGAAAGTACTGAACCAGTACATTATATGGTACTACAGTGTTAGGTCATTATGTAAGGATGTTGACAACTGTATGCAAAGTATCCCATGCAATCCCTGCAGGCACAGTATAATCCCTGTTGTGGCAGACACGAAGCAGTTGGCCAGTTAGTACACAACATGACACCCAACACACAACCATAAACGTGAGATATTGTTGAAGTTCACACACACACAAATATGTGGTGGACTTCAGAGTTCAACATATGGAAAGCTCACACTGGGCATGCTCACACACTTTGATAAATGAGGCATATGTCAGACAACATGCCATGGAAAGGCTGAACTGGGCATGCTCACACACTTAAGCCATATCTCCGTTTAGCAGTTGGCCACACATATCTGGTATTTGTACGTGTCATTCCAGGAACCAACCACAACACAGCAATCTGCCCAGTGCACACAGTAAATGACTACAGAGACATAAGTGATATAGTGGCTCGCCCTCATATTCAAACATCTTCCACAGATACACAAGTTGTTCATAGGAACAGGGAATGCTATGGCAATAAAGACCTGCAAACAGTCTAACAGCACAACAAATATTGTGCATCTGACAATTGAACATATGGGTGTAGAGGTCAATACTAGGTTGGTTGCCCTAGGGAATGACAGCTTAGCCAGAGTGTGCTTGGCATCTGCATCCCCAGTACAGTAGGCTACTGTGCCACTGTAAAGTAGGTCACATAAGGCAACGTGTGAGGCAAGTGAGCTGTGCCTCTGTCAAGCAGGGGCACAGTGGAGATCCCAGGGTTTGAATGTGCTAAGCCACAGCCATGTTGTTGGTGTGTGCTGGAAGAGGGTTGCTGAGGACCTCTAACAGTAAGTGGGTGTCAATAACAGACTGAGGGGATCCCTATCTGCATTGTCTGGACAATTCCACTGTCAACACTGTGTTGTGATGATTATGTGGGAATGAAGTGTCATGCCGGTACTGTTCACAGATGTCCTCCCTCTGTGGGCTACAGCTCTGCAATGTATTAGCTCACTCTGTCTGTTGGACGGCTCATATATGGCTTTTGTACACCTGACAGGTGTCTTGTTGTGGAGCAGTCATGGGTATATGTGGGATAGCATGATCAATGCAAACCTTACACATGCTCATAGAATGCAATTGTCAAGGATTATGCAGAGTGGCCAGTATAGTCCCCCAGCATGGGTCCTTTGAAGTCGTCCACCCCAGTCTTCACAAGTTTAGAGTCTGCTTGTGCTAAATACAGTTTGTTTGCAGTGACAACCTTACCTGGGGATGGGGATGGGAAATGGATGTCCAGGGAAAGGTGGGTATGGTCAGATATCAACAATGGTGGTCTACCTCTGGTGTGGAACAGTGAGTACCCATGTTGCAGATGGACAGGTGCAATATGTATTCCCCCATGTGGCTGTGGAGAGTGGTTCTGCCATAGCACATGGACCCACAAATTGTAGTGGCTGTAGGGTAAAGTGGTAGAGGCCTGAGTAGTTCCCGCACACAATATGCCTGTACTTGATGTTAACAACTGGAATGGTGTATGTGAACACCTGCATATCCCGGCACTGTTCCCAGGGAAGCAAAGTGTGTGTCCTGGATGTGGGAGTGGTGTTCTGGACTGCTTGTGTTGTGTGTTACAGGTCCTGTGGTCATGAAGCATGGTATAGAACATAACCTGCCAGTGCGATGTGCATATCTGACCCTGACGTAGGTGGCTGCAAATGCATATATATGCTATCCCCCACCTGACAGGTAGTACTAGATGTACATACCTCTGTAGAAATAAAGATGTCAGCACCCTATAAATACTGCAGGTGCAGACCAGATGCCCAGTAATTCGGTTAGCGCGCTCTGCTAATGCATCTCCCTCAAGTGTCATAATATAGGTAGGAGTTCGAACCATGCAAATGATCAGTATGTGGGTGTGTGTGTGTGTGTGGGTGAGCGGGGTTAGTGTGTGTGCAAGTCTGTGTAAGGGAGATGTTCCTTTCAGCTGTGAAAGCACTCTACAGGATTCACATTCCTCTATCTAAGCAAGGATGATGTCAGCACCCTATAAGTACAGCAGGAGAAGGGAAACCTCCCAGTAATGTGAATAGCGTCCTCCGCTAATGCATCTGTCACGAGTGTCATAACATAGTTAGGTAGGGGTTTGAATCCTACAACTTTCCAGTGTGTGTGGAGGGGGGTTAGTGTGTGTGCAAGTCTGTGTGAGAGAGATGTCCCTGCAACTGTGAAAGCACTCTACAGGATGCACATTACCCTATCCAAGCATGGATGATGTCAGCACCCTCTAAGTACAGCAGGAGAAAGGAAACCTCCCTGTAATTCGAATAGCGCACTTTGCTAATGTGTCTGTCACAAGTGTCATAACATAGTTAGGTAGGGGTTTAAATCTTACAACTGCCCAGGGGGTGTTGAGGGGGGTTAGTGTGTGTGTAAGAGAGATGTCCCTTTTGGCAACAGTGAAAGCGCTCTCCAGGATGCACATTCCCCTATCTAAGCACGGATGATGTCAGCACCCTATAAGTACAGCAGGAGAAAGAAAATCTCCCCGTAATTCGAATAGCATGCTCTGCTAATGCATCTGTCATGAGTGTCATAACATAGTTAAGTAGGAGTTTGAATCCTGCAACTTCCCAGTGTGTGTGGAGGGGGGTTAGTGTGTGTGCAAGTCTGTGTGACGGAGATGTCCCTTTTGGCAACTGTGAAAGCACTCTACAGGATGCACATTACCCTGTCTAAGCACGGATGATGTCAGCACCCTATAAGTACAGCAGGAGAAGGAAAACCTCCCAGTAAATCAAATAGCACACTCTGCTAATGCTTCTCTCTCAAGTATCATAACATAGTTAGGTAGGAGTTTGAAACCTGCAAGTGTGTGTGTGTGTTTGGACGGGGGGAGTTTGTTTGGATGGGGGGAGTTTGTGTGTGTGCAATTCTGTATGAAAAACATGTGCTTTTTGGCAATCAGGAGATCACACTACATGATGCACAATACCCTTTCCAAACACTGATGATGTCAGCACCCTATAAGTACAGCTGGAGAAGAGGAACCTCCTAGTAAACCGAATAGTGCGCTTCGCTAATGCATCTCTCTCATGTGTCGTGACATAGTTAGGTAGGAGTATGAATCCTGCAAGTGTGTGTGTGGGGGTAGTAGGGTGTGTGTAATTGCAAGTGTGAGAGAACAGATCCTTTTGGCAATTATTACAATACACCAGATGCTGCATATTCCCCCAGTAAACATAGGGGATGTCACCACACTATCAGCACAGCCACACAGGGCTACTTGGCCAGTAATGCCAATAGTGCGCTCCGCTACTGGGTCTATTACCATTGTCAGAGTACAGATAGGTATGTTTTGGAAACCCACAACTGCCACGTGTGGTTGTGTCACACATTATGACCTTGTGTGGATCTTTGTGCATAACAATGCATGCCATTGCCTAAACCAGCAATGGCAATGCACACATGATGTATGTGTGTGACACATACACATAAATACCTGTGACCTGCAGTAGTTACCATGTCTGACACGTGCCTCGAGTGGATAAATGGTATTCGCAATGTATAACAATATGACTGTGTCTTACTGTGCAGGGGCCGCACGCGGTATGTGTCTATACAGTGTGGGTTGTATATGGTAAAATACCTACAGCAGGGGATACACATCTGGTCTGGGCCATATAGTCTACATGTAGTCAATGAAAAGGTGCTGCATGTTCCCACCTGTTGTGGGAGTGGTAACATATTATTCCACTGCAATTCAGTGGCCACATGCTGGGAACCTTTCAGCTAGTGTGTTGTAGCTACAGTAATGCTCACGCACAATGTTTGGCTGGATGCAGTCCAGCCATATAAAGACATTTCTTGAGACTGTCATATTGCCAGTGTTGTTATGGAGGATAGGTGGGTTTCCTGTGTATGGGAGGGTTGTGTGTGCCAGGCTATTAACCAGAAGGCAGTCCAACACACTGTTAGCTGCACATGAATAGGCCCTGATGCTTTGTGCTGTGCCAACAACCTGGAGGTGTGTGTATCTGTGGTGCCTTGGGATACCACCCTGCTGTCCATGTGTGTTACATGTGTAGGGGGCGACAGGCATGGTATGAGGTATAACCTGGCAGTGATGGGTTGCACCTGTGAGCCGTGAATCAGGACTCTGGTACTGCACAGACATTGCAGTTCACCGTGCTGAGGACAGTGACCAGTGCATGCATCTTGCGGTGTACACTGCTGGTGTTGTGTAGCATCACTGTTAGTGTCCAATCCTGTGTGATACCCGCGGAGGTGGCTATGTAATCCGTGTCCTGCAGCAAAAGGCACTATGTGTGTAACAAGAGATTTTGCCAATATACAATGGCCCATGGGTGTCACGTGCAAGCTGCCCCTCGCAAATCATTGTGGCTTCCCTAGCATGTAAGCACACGTTGACAGCCAGTGGATACCCTATGAATGTCATTGGAGATTGAGCAGAATGTAGACATAGAACACCCTTCCTACATATAGTGGTAGCATACCTGGTGAGGGTATGATGGCAACCATGATCAGGCTCATACTGGCCCATGCCACATGCCGAGAGATCCCTTCTATGTTCCCTATCATGTAGTCCAGGGAGGTATGTCTCAGGTCATCCATAGTGGCATGGTCAATGACTGAGTCATATGTGTCCATGCCTCTGACTGACCTGTATGCATGTGTTTTGTGGTGGACCATAGTGCCCCACAGGCATATCACTGTGACCTTCACCATGTACAGCGTGTTGAGCGGGACCCCACTACAGCGGCCAAGAGAGGTACCTGACACATCTGTAGCAGGTGTGTTGTGTAGCCCTACAGGCTGTGAGTGTGTGGCACATGGGATGTGTGTGCCATGTGTGGCATGTGCTCTGTACCAACGTAACGTATGCCTGTGTGCCAGCTGCGGAGGTGTGTGATGCTCAGGCAGGATGCTATTCTGAGTCTCCAAGTATGCCCCAGTGTGTTCAGATTGCTTTCAGTGCGGGTCTATGTCAGACTGGTATTGTAGTCACTGCAGTATCTCATGCCACCTGACAGGGTATGGCATTAATGGGTTCAGAGTGCTCAGTCCCCAGATTGGCTATGTGGTGGCATCCCACACATGTGTTGTACGTTCCTGGCCAGGGGTGAGGGTTGACTGCATACATGTGGCAGCTTTGACATTGCCAAATGACTCACATAAACCACAACTGGACCATAGAGGTGATTCACAGGTTACCTTTGCACATGCTACCATAGTAGTGTGATTGCCATGGTGATTACCAACACATAGGGCAAATGGGGAACAACATACTGAAGGTGTGTATGTGTGGGTGTACTGCTACTGATTTCATAGCACTGGCATATATGACTGCACACGTGGGTAAATGCCAGGTAAGACATGTGCAATGTGTCACAGGCAATGTACATGTGAACAGGACAGACAGTGACGTTCTGTCATGTGTAAACTTGACATACGTATAGTACGCTATGCAGATGTCACTAGGAGTCCACAGAAGCACTGTAACTCTGCATTGCAGGTGGAAGCAGTGTTCCAGGGAACCCCAAGCGAACATGCATGCAAACAAAGCTACAGTAAGCAGGGCTGGAAGTAGTCCATTGTACAACAAAGAAGGGGTAACACTAACAGTAGGTAACAGTGCAGATATGTAGGCACTCTCAACATGTACCCAGGAATGCACAGCTCAGATGTCCATGGTAGAACTGATATTATGTCATAGTTAATTGTGATTTGGATTACATTGGTACTGCACACATATCAACATGCGCAAACATCCACATTGCATAGTCGTTGTGGCAACTTGCCACCATTACTGTACATGTCCATCATTGCGTATCACTACTTGCATTAGCTTCCCCCCTGTGCTACCCATGTATGTGGCTATCTGTTGACATTCTTACCACCGGTATGCAATAATGTGCAGCTGTTACACTTTGGTACGTACTATGGGTGTAGATAACAATTCAAGACAGTCATACGGTTACTGCATCAGGCATGCTGTGATATACACACAGTCATATCAGCACACTGTACTGTTACCAACATGATACTACTAATACACTTCTATGTAGTCACCCTGTGCATCAGCAACGTGTTTACCTGTTCCTGCACTGATGTTGGAGATTGCAGGAGGTGGCACAGTTTCATCATATGCACAGGGTGTGAATTAGGTATGCCTGAGTCTGCCACTGATACCACCAATTGACATGTGTGTGTATGTGTGTTGGTGAGGGACAGCAGTACAGGGTGGGGCACTGTTGGTGCAGTGTGTGCGTGTATGTGGTAGCCCTAGGTGTTAACATTTCGCATGTGTGTATGCACGCACACAGTTCCACCTAATGGCTGCCATATACAGGAGTTTATGGACAGCCACAGACTGCACCTGGCAGGTCATACAGATCAGTGTCTGTGGGCACGGACATGGTACCTGTGCCTGGCAGGGGTGCTACGGACCATATCGTACTACTAAGCCATACTGGGTACTGTCATCAGAAGCGGGAGTGTGTTGACTGGACACAGGTCCCTGCTGGGACTGTCCAGAGCCACGTGCACATGGTCTCCTGTGGCGTTCCGATGACAGCACAGACCCAGCATTGCTGGGGCTGCTGCTGGCACTATGGGGGCATCCACGGGCCTGTTGTCATCTGCGCCGACTGCCAGCTGTTGCATTTGCTGGCATACGGCCACGTCGACGCCGCAACTGCCCACCATTGCCCTGGCTCATGGACATGTGGTTGTGGAACTGCTGTAATATGTCCCCACAACGTCTGTCTATGACATCGGTGAAATTACGGATAGCATCCGCGATGTCATGCATACTGTCAGTCATGGCTGTGCGACATGCTCTCAGCTCCCTCAGACCCTGTCTGGTGTACCTTTCCATATGCGACTGTGCCTGCATGACAGCCCAAAACATAGTTGAGGTTGACAGACCTCTTTGGGCACGTCTGCCAGAGGCAGTACGCCCATGGATGCTCCCACAAGAACCCATGGGCAACTGTCTGTGTGGTACCATCGCAGGACTCTGCCCATGGCTGCTGTGTGGGGAAGCATGTGCCACAGATACCACATTACCCTGGTCAATGCCCACTGTATCCTGTCCATCACCTAAGGACAATGGTGGCATAGGATGTACTGGCAGGATGACTGTGCGCAATGATGGGGTTGACAGCTATGTACTGTCAATTGGCTGACCAATGACGGACCCTGACACACCTTCCTATGCCATTACACAGATATCATCATTATCAGTACCTGTGGCACCAGATTCAGGTTCCCTGCTGCAGGACACCAGAACAGCACCAGAACCTGTGGGAGGAAGACAGGAAACACAGTTTACAGTGTCTACACAATGTTACCAGTGATGCACTTATGCACACATGCACACATGCACACGTGGACACATGCACACATGCACACATGCACACATGGACACAGGCACACATGCACACACGTGGACACGTGTACACATGCACACATGCACACATGCACACATCCACACATGGACACAGGCACACATGAACACATGCACACCCCGCAGTATACACACAGAGCACTACTGAGTTACACTAGTATTACTAGCACTATCAGGACTATTATAGGTATTGTTAAAACACACTAACCAGCATGGATGGCCTGCCTTGCTGTAACACCAGAGGGACCTGCAGAAATGAGGAGATTAATGTCAGTGGGCACAACTGTGCCATTGATACTGCATATGATACAGTGCAGTAGTACACCAGTTGCCTTTCACACGTCAGCTGCTGATATTGCCAATATCACACCTGCACAATTACATACTATGTTGACAGCTACATACCATGGACACACCTTACACATGCATAAACTAACAGTGTACAGAACAGTCAAGTGTACATATGGCATATTACCTGCATGCTCCATGTCGTGCTGCTGTGTGGATCCAGCCTCCATCATGATGCAGGTGTATTGCTGTTGCTGTTCCGGGGCTGGAGCCACAACACTTAGGAGTACCCTCTCCAGTCTGGTGATGGGGGGATATGTGGCCACCCCCACCTCCTGTGGCAACCTGTTGCCTGTGGATATCCGACGCACGCTGACGGACATTTCTGATTAAATCACTGCAGTGATGTCGTACCTGCTCATATGTCCTATTATGCGTGCCAATGTCATTTACCCTACAGACAAGGTCTTGCCACAGTGCAGCCCTCTCCTGCTGATTCTGGCTGGTGCGGGAAAACAGTATGTCATAATCCCGCACCAGGCTCTGGTGTATCTCCTCATCTTCTGCTGCAGAGTAGGCAGGATTACGCTGATGCGCCATGTCCCTGGAAGAGAACAAAAACAGGATTTCAGCAGACTATGTCAGCAATATATGGCACACATACTATACATGATACTCAACTGTAGTGATATACTACTACTCCCATATGTAGCATGTGTGTGTCTCTTGGTGGATACACAAGTACATGGCCAGATATCAGTGCTCAGCCAACACCTGTGCAACAATACCTGCCACATTCCATACAACATAGTAGCATGCCCCATCGGTCAGCACACTGTGACGGGTCCAATGCACAACCTCACTCTGGGGGTTCATACCAAGGTACTGTATGTGGAACGCCATCCACTAGTGTGATCTGGACACAAGTTACTCGGCCTGGATATACATATCCCACCACCACCACCAGCACAGTAGACTACTTTGATATGTATGTGATTAGACAGTTATTCACTTGTTAGGACTGAGATGGTATCCATGCAGCCCACTGGGCCATTGGAAGCCACAACCCACACTGCTGACCCCTTTGCGAATGCTTCCCACGGACATCCCAAAGATTGCATGGAACATGCACACACATTTCTAACCCAGACCCTATGCACAAAGGTTAGGCATCCTGTCCGGTGGACCCCAGCCAAAGGCAGATTGTATAACGATAGAAGGAGGCTACTGCAGGACAGAGCAGATTCACATTAAGGGAAGGCATCTGTGGTCAGCACTGGTAATAAGCTACGGTCTCTCATAACAACATCCACGGCCTACTCTGGGAGGGAAATGGCCACGAACACTATAGATAACCACAAGGCCATCTTCAGTTATGTTACACATATGGACCAAATGCCTCATATCTGCTCTGAGTTAATACACACCTACTTAACATTCACCGAACACACAGATACTGGCAACATTCTTGCAGACAGGTTCGGTGCACGTATCCCCCCCTCCTTCTCCCCCACACTTAGACATACTTATCACAGCTGAATGTAACCTCCCTATCATCTCACATGTCCAGGTGAGGGCCGCCCTCAGCAAAGCAGAACACTCAGCATTATTGTGACCTGATGGTATCCCTGGATGTGTGCTACGTGAACTCCAAGAGGACATACAACCGCATATAAGACTGATATTTAACCTTGGCCGTACTACAGGATATGTACCTGAACACTGGCATACAGCAACAGGGGTCCCACTCCACTAAGGAGGCACCTCTACTGACCCTGGGAACTACCGCACCATAAGCTTAACCAGCCTGGTCTGCAAAGCTATGGAATGATTCAGTATGGGATGCATATACAGCGATATTGGGTACCTGCAGACACTTGTTCCCAGCCAGTTTGCCTTTGTGATGGGCTGATCCTGCCTTTTGAACCTGGTTGACCTTTCAAAACAGTCACTACAGCCATTGATGAGGGCAACACAATCCATACAGCCTACCTGGACTTGCCTAAGGCCTTCAACACAGTACTCCACTCAGGCATCATAGACAAGCTCATTAGCTTATATGTTACTACATACGTCACATGATGGGTTGCACACTGGTTGACATACAGAATCCATAATATCAGTATTGTAGGAGCCATGTCAGACTCAATGCCAGTCACATGTGGTATCCCACAGGCCTCTGTCCTAGGACCCCTCTTGTTTGGCATTTATTTCTCAGATGTAAAAGCAAACATGTGCGGGTTGTGGATGACAAAGTTCCCAGATGACTGCTAACTAAGCGCCATAGTCGTTACACCTGCTGACACACACATCCTACAGACAGGCCTCACTGCAACGGAAAACTGCTGCCAGGAGCATGGTCTAACATTGAATGACATGTAATGTATAGTCATCCCCTTTTGGTGGAACTACGTATACACACCATATCACATGGACATACCTATAGATACAGACCTATGACACATATGGAGGGTTCACAGTATGCAGACTATTAACCTGTTACTTTACATTACCTGTGTTTGTCGCAGCTGGTTGCGTTACCGCTACTACAGCTTCCTGCTGCTGCTGGCACGGCTTGGTACTGTCACTGCTGACAGCTTCAACTCAGTTTGTGTACCGTGTGTAGTTGTTTGTGTTGTTATTTTTTTTCTCTCTCTCTCTCTCTGTCTGTCTGTCTGTCTCTCTCTGTCTGCCTCCAGACAGTGCAATGAATGTATTGCATGTGTGGAGTGTGAGTACAGGATGCTTTTGTAGGTATCTGCATAAGTCCATGTGATGGCCTCTGCACCAATTGTAAGCCAGCATTTGCTAATTGCATGCAGCCAGTTGTGTACTGATTGCAGTTCGCACTGTTATTTCAGGACAGTGCTATAAAAGGGTATGTGAGATAGGCATTGCCCTTTCAGATTGTAAGGGCGGGGACCATGCTGGTATGCTGTGGACACTGTTCTGTGAGTGTAAAGGTTAGTATCTCTCTCATGATTCAGGCTGTGTTGTAGATTCACATTTCTCCATTCCTCTCTCCTGTTTCCTGTAGTAAGTGTGTATGCACACTGACACCTAAAACTATATATATATATATATATATATATATATATATATATATATATACATTTATGTATGTACTTTAACTGACATTATTACATACTAGCTACCAACTAGCATGGCTGTTTCTGTTCACACACTACTATTATGGAAATCCACTAGTTCTGACAGTAAGTATGAATGACATGCTTTGTGTACTACACATCCTATATTCCCTTTACATTCATTCCTACTATTACATGATATATTTATTTTAGCACAATGCTCTTGTATAAGAGTCATGGCTTAGTGGTAGGTCATGCAGACTACTGTTTCTAAGGTCCTGGGTTCGTGACTGACAGTGGGATTTTATTTTGCTTTTGAATTGACTACAGGACCTGTCAATCAGAGTGACTAAGGCACTTTTAAGCAGTTGTAACCGGGTTAGCGCTGGTGCCAGAGCTCCGTCTGCGCACTGGCGTTCAGCTCCATGCACACCCGCTTACAACTGCTTAACAGTGCTTACTCTGGCACACCAGCTATTTTCTTTGAAAGAAATGAAAATTGGGAGACAGGAAAGTGGTGAAAAAGGGGTCACAAAGAGGGTAAGACAGTAGGGAAACAAGCTTGGGTTTTGCAGGAGGGATGTAGGTAAGGCCCATAGCTGCCCATTTCTTCATCAGCAACAGCTGTGCATATGTATGTAATTTGGTGTGACATTTGAAACCTTCCACCCCTGAGAGAGGTGTCAGGACAGCAATAATACTTGTTGTACAACCAGTTGTAATTGATAGTTTCCATGTCCAGCAGACATGTGTGCAGAATGGGCAGCTATGTATGGGGCGTAATTTTTTTGTGGGTACAGAGTGACCTTTTTTTTTTTTTCAGGTGAGAGTGGTATGTCAGGTGAAGGAAGTCGGTATAGCTGGGGAGGTAGGTTGGGTAGGTCAACAGACAAGACAAACAAGACACATACAGGGGCGGTGAATGACACGTGTGGGGGGGTTACACAATTGATGGGGACAGATGTTTGGATATCCAGAGCCCATGAGCCCACAGATGGCAACAGTGGAACTGATATCCCCACCCATGGGCAGCTGCCACTGTTCCTTCACTGCCCAGGACGGGGCTGTGCTGGGGGCTGTGTAGGCCGGGCAACAGGCATGCCCGTAAGTTGTGCCACCTGTGCCTCAAGCTGGCGTAGGGTCCCAAGAACAGAGTCCCGGATCTCCCTACGCACCACAGTCCAGACGCTACGGAGGGTGAGTGGTGGTTCTCCTCCGGCCACACTTGCAGAGGGGGGATGGGCCCCATCCCCTGCAGCGCTTCCACCCGCAGGTAGCACAGGGCCACCAGAGGAGGGTCCAGACTGGGCAGTAGTGCCAGGTGCACTCGCCAGCTGAGATGGGAGAGGTGGGTTCGCTGGAACCCGCCTTCCCTGTCGTCCTATGTTTTGCATTATGTCATGACAGTTTGGGTTAGTAACATACAATACCATTCGCAATTAGTTGTAACAGCATGCATTAGTATTCCCATTAACCACACACCCAGATATTCACACCATTGAACAGCGAGCATAACACATGCATAATTTGAACAGCAATACACAGTCCAACAACATGCAGGGTTGATTGATGGCAACAGGCCATCAGGTTTGGATGTATGAACAGGGTAGATGCATCAACGTACATGCAAATATTTATGACCCAACAGGACAAATGTCCAGGGGTGTTAATTGTGATTGCATATACCAATTTCACGTGGAATGGGTTTAGATGTGGTTATAGGGTGGGGTGAAGAAAATAATATTAACACCTTTGAATACCAATACATATGCTGTACATTTCTAATAGCTGCAGATATACACACTACTGTTCTAACTACAGTTTCTTGTATGATAACTACTTTAATTTGGTGATAGGACTGTTACTGCTACATCAATATACATTTTATTGTTCTTCATACACATTCATATCTGGCTTTGTTCAGCTACATCATCCTGCTACATTTGCTTTATATAGCTATAGACAACTGTGGATGTTTGGTATTTCAGACAATCATACTGTCTGCATATTGCAGACTGAGAGCAACATATCCAGATTTTGGGATACACATTCCAGCTGCAGTAACACTTTGAACACATTTCGCAGTTTGGTTCTACTTGTCACATTCATTTCAGTCTGTACTGCCTGCAGTATACTTTATTCAGGGGTTATTACTACTTTATTGGTGGATTCATTACTCTTTCTCACACTCTCTCACTTGTTTTCATTTTACTATTCAGGATGGTACTTACTTCTAGGCTTTATTGACATGTTTTACCTGTAGTTATTACAATCCTTTCCAGCAGTCTCACTTCTGTCATGTTTCAGTATTTCAACAGGGATATATTTCACACATGTGATTTGCTCATCTTCTGCAGCTGTACTTTTCAGCCTGCTGCAGGTTGTGTACTATTTTATTACAGGTGGGGCAACTTTATTTCAGACTTTATTTGAGACATTTTCATTTTTCTGTTTGGATTACAGACTGCAACACACTTTTGTAATCAAGCAATACTTGCAAACACCCTTTTACACTGTTACTTGCACATTTTATTACTTAGTGGCTACACCGCACTCTTTTGCTAACTGTCATACTTTTATATTTCTTTACAGTTACTGGGAGTGGATTACTGACCTGCCTGGTGGCGCAACCGCACCAGCCTATTGCCATAGGCTCTGCGGTTCGCAGAACGGACACCTGCAGCTGTAATATAAATGAAGTAATATTGGAATACACATCTCCATAATATCAGCTAGTTTAATTTCTTACATACATAATTAAATGTAACTTACTCAGTAGTGGGGCGTTGGGCATTTACCGGGCCTCCTGGATCCAAAGGTTCAATTGGTCCTGCTTACGTGTCTTCAGGTCCGCATGGTAGTGATGGACCTGCTCACCAGTCCTTGGAATCCCTGTGGTACTGGTGAGATCATGAGCCAACCGGTCCCACACCTCAGCCCTATATCCTCCCCACAGGACCTGGCCCTGCATGAGTTGGGCCTCATGATTGTGGACTAGGAGCCAGAACATGTATCTGGACTCCTCAACGCCCCACCTTTGTGCTCGAAAGCAACTACCCTCACCTACTCCTGACATTCTGGCTTCAAGTTAGCTCTACAATCATTTATGCTGTGTATTCCCGCCTATGGGGATTATATATGCCATTTTTCCCGCACTTATCTGTGATTGGCCATTTTGGAATTGTATCAACTTCACAAAACCTGCTTTGTCATGCTCCACTTTGTATTCATCCCTATATATTTGCTATTACTGCATTTCTAGGTACTGCTGTCATGGCTTAGTGGTTCAGTACCTTGACTATGGTGCATAGTATCCTGGGTTTGAACCTGGCCACTGTTTTTTATTTTTTATGACTGTCTAGACAGGCTAGCGGGTGTGTCTGTGTAAAGGCAGTTTTGATACAGCTTGCTCAACGTTGCCCGTCGGTTAGCTTGTTGGCGCGGTGCGCAGCTCCGCGCAAACGGGATACGCTGGTTTATGCTTCATTTGGCTGTTAGCACGCATATTACACTCAGCTCAGCTAGGGGCACACAGTTTCAGTGTGTTAAACCACTGCTCACCTACGGGCACTCATTTTACACCTGTTAAACCACTGCTCACCTACGGGCAGATGCACTCACCTTGTTAAACTGTAGCTCAGCTATAGGCACATCTCGCATGTTTTATTGTTTTGTTATCTCACATTTCTTCAAAATAAATGGACTATTTCATTACATTTTACATTAAATATAATTTTATATGTGTACATATTTGTCAGGGACTTGTTTCATGCTTATTTTACTAAAAATAAAAATTGATGTTGTGGGGGCTTGAACCATGACTGCCTGCTTTTCAGCCAATGTCTCTACCGCTACGCTATTGCTTTTTTTGCTTACTTTGTATATTTAGTTCTTATATGCTTTTCCACTGACTGCTAACTGTGGCTGAGCTACGGGCACGCCTGCGCAAACGAGCGCACTCACGGGCAAACATCTTTACGATTTAAAAAAATATATAACATGTTCATTTATATATTTTATGTTCATAGTCTGTGGGGGCATGTGTTGTGTTGTCTTTATTCACATTTCCATGGCCTCTGTCGTGGGTGTTTACTTTGGGCACTTTTTCTCTTCTGGGTGCGTGTCCGCTTGCAGGGCTCGGCCTACGGACACTCCCCCTACTGTCTTCCACGGACCGTGTTAGCCATAGGTGTGATTCAGCATGCCCTCATGCATATGCATGACATGCTGACGTCACACTGTTTAACTGCAGCCTCCGTGTAAGCCATGTATCTCTTACACGGAGGCTTCGTGAATCCTAAATTATTTGGGTGTTTTTGTATTTTTTGAAGACTGTAACATTATCTTATAGTGTTTTTGTAACACTATGGGACTTTTCTCTTTGGGCCTTGGCTGAAAATAGGCACCTACCCAGTTGAACTTTCCACGTAATCAAATAAGCACAGCATTATCGCTTTCATGGAGCAGAGAGTCTCTGACATGTATAGAATGACTGAGTTAAGAAGTTCAAAAGTATGCCTCATAGTCTGATTAGACTTTTTTTTTTTTGGGGGGGGGTGACAAAACATATAAATGCATAACTCTCTTTAACGGAATGCAGTTATAAAGAAAACATGTTTTAATATGCGTTGTAGCAGCATCTTGAAAATGAAGTGCAGTTCGGTACAGTTCATTAGAGCAAATGCATCTTTCTGAAGACTATCTAAAATATGTTTTCTTTATTTTTCGTCATCTTATCTAGTCTATACTTCTCAGTCATGCACATTTTTGTCAGATGTTTTATTCTAGCAACTTTCTTACGCTTATAAGAATCAATACTTAAAATTTGTCCCTGATTTTGTCCCTTTGTCCCAAATTCTTGAGAAAAAACGTTGATAGATATGAGCCTCTCCAAGAAATTTTGGGATAAAACTTTTCTTCTGTTATAAAGCATCTTATCTTAGGTTGTAAAAAAAAAGGCAAAATATTGTAGCTCCCCTACCCCTACCTATACTTCCCAACTGTCTAGAATGTTGTAAAATGTTTAGGTTTTTACTTCATGTTACACATGAGTTTAGGGTGAGAAACTATACTGTAGGCTTTAGACAGGTCAAGGAAAAAGGCAAAACACATTTGCCTGAGTCCCTGTTTTTGTTTATGGAGTCAGTGACTGACAGTAGAGCAGTACTCGGTGAAAGCCATGTCAGATGGATGTTAAGAGCTGTTCTTGTAGGAGACAGTGAGGAGTTGTTTATGAATACATCTTTTGTTAAAGTCACATTTAGTCAAAACTAGACAAAATAGTTCTGCTACAAACAAAATGCAGAATTTTCCAAAATACACAAGGGCTGAATATAGCACTGCAGGTGTTTTTTTTATTTTTGGGGTGAGGGGGCCGAATTATATACACTAATTCCACAGATGCACCAACTCAGAGATGGGAAAATTTCTTAAAAACAGGGCATCACTACTGGCGTACAGGCATCACACCATCAGTGATTTCCCACAGAAAAAAAATTCAACCTGAAATACATCCACAACATGTTTGTGACTAAACATGATTCTACCACATGTGCTTTCTACTAAAGGAGACGATATTGCACGTGTTTGCATTTAATCTGAGCCTGTTTTCCATACACTAGTTATTGGTAAAGGGTAGGGGAATCGGGGCTGTTTGCAGTCATCTGCAAACTTAGTTGTTAGTTAACCAGAGATCCTTGTTTATAGCCTACAGATAAAAAAAAGTAAATGCCAAGAGAAGGTGTTTAAATACTGAGCACTCAGGACAGGACTGGTTGCCTTCATGCTTCCTGGTAAGACAATTGCCACTGACACTATGAAGATTCTATGTTTTAGACAGTCTACTATCCATCTTACCATCATCACTAACCCCCCTTTTTCCCCATTTTCTACATGGGGTCAGGGATCATGTTAACTGTCACCATCTCTCTCGATTTATTGCCTTACTTCTGCCTTCTTCAACACTCATGCCTGACTGTCGCAGATCTTCTCTCACACAATCTATCCACCTCTTTGCTGGATGCCCTCATTTCCCCTGACCTTCTTCCTGTCTGTCCCAAATCATCTTCACCAGATTGTCTTCTGCTTTTCTGCACATGTGCCGAACCACTGTAATCTGTTCTTTGATCTTTTCTGCAATTGCAGCTGCTTTAGCTTCTGCTCTTTTGTCCTGATTTCTTCATCTTTATCATATCTGCTGTAACCTCATCTGAGCCTGCTGCTTTCCCTGACTTCATTTGCCTTAGTGCTATTCTTGCCTCTTCTAGAATGGACACCTCTTGTCTCCAATGTAGGCTGTGTCTGGGGCAGTGCAGCTTCTATGGGGTTTTCTTCATTCAGACAGTGCTGAAAGTACTCCTCCCCTCTTCCTTTGATGTCCTGTGCACTGGTGAGCAGGTTTTTGCTGGCATCCCTTATGAAGGGTGTCTGTTTTCTTTATCTTTCTGTCTTTGTCTTGCAGCCTGATACAGTGTCTTTGTGCCACCTACTGAGTCACTTTCAGGAGCTGATAGAGCACCTCTGATGTCCTTTTCTTTGCTATTGCAACTCCTTTCTTAGCTAGCCAACCAGTATACCTTCCTAGCCTGGTCAGTCTTTTCTATCTTCCACGTTTTCCTCAACTGCTTCTTTCTTTCTTTTTATGACTTCCTGCACTTCTGTATTCCACCATCACCTTTCCTTATGAAAAGAGAAAGGCCTCCCCTTTGGAATTACTCTGCCTGTATGATTCATTTTTGATACCTTTCTCTGCCTTGTTTCTGATAGTCATAGTGAAGTAGGAGTTATGATGTTAGGTAATAGGTATACACATTTAGCTGTCCATATTTTTGACTGGATATATTTGCTTTCTAAGAGCCTTTGTCTGTATTTTTGATGTCTGTAGGTTGAGAGGTATGGTGACCACAGTTTGTTTATGTATGTTTACATAAGTTGCTAGTGACATGAAAGGGGATTGGTAATGGGCTAGTATGAAATAGATTATCTTATTTACATTAACAATGCATGGACCATTTCTAGGTCATTATTTCACTGTATAAGCCCAGTTATGATGGAGCTCTGGAGGTATATAGATAACCTTCCACCAGCCATGGGGACTTTCAAAGTAAAGAATCTGAATGAGTAGTAGGCATTGAAGTTGGGTGTGAAGGGTGTGTTCTCAGCACACAGGATAGCATCGTATGACTCCTAGCTTATCTGCAAATGTGACACAGTCACTATAAATTACTTTTATCCCCTGTCAAATAAGGTAAAATGTTTGAATGTAAAGAAAGTGATATTGATACTGGAGCACAATGTTTTAATAGCCAGTAAGCAAGCAAGAATAATCCACAACATGCACACATCGAGCTACAGAGTGGTACTATTTAATCTACAGTAGGTATCCTGTCTATAGTGGCTAACTTATGAGTAAATTCCCCAGTTCAGTGAATGCCTTCAGTTACTTCAGAGTGTTTGATTGTCCCAGAGTGCAGAAGGGGGTAAAACAGCCTCTCTGCAACTACCCCACCTGTCTACTACAGTTGTTTACTGTACTACAATTATATTAGATATCAGAAGATGCCAGGCCAATCCTATAGGCTAGGCTTGTAAAGGCTCCAAGGCCATTAGCCTAGTACACACCTATGAGCCTATGAGAAGATACCTTTTAGTGTTAACTATCTCCATGAACATTGTATTAGAGGTCATTTATCTATCTATTTATCAACTGAATGTACATTGCTGTCTTTTCAAACATGATGTCAAAGCATCTTCAGGTGATCTTTACACATCCCCGAAAAACAGTGTCACTCCAACCCTGATAGTTGACTAACCAGATTGCGCCCCCCCCCCCCCCTCCCTTTGCAGGTTCCTGGATCCGCCACTGATATTTCCAAAATGTTTGAGAAGTACAGTCAGAACACAAGGAGATTCAAGCAATTTTTTTTTGAAAGGGAAAAAGGAGAAACAGAAGGCCTTCTCAAATGTTTTCTCTGTATTATGTAGAATGAGCTAATGACACTAGACTGGGAGGAGTGTCCCAGATCAGATTTACAGTAGGGGCGGGCAACTGCATAGCCACCAAGTATAATAACAACAAGACACGAACAGGGAGGGAGGGTGGGAACCAATACTAAAGCTATTAGCCTACAGACAGTAAGCACTACAGAAAGCCACAAAATAAAATTTTTCAAACAGATAAAGGAGCAATCAGACTCTACAGAATGCTTTTAACTGCAAACAAATCAGTTATCTATTCATATTAGTTAATAGGAATAAAATACACTAATGACTATGCAGCAGGCAATAGAAAATGCTATATATAAATTGCTAGAAACAATAATCAGTATAAATAAGCCAAAAACAGGATATTTATATATCTCAGCTCAGAGTTGTAGTCAACACCTCTCCTCCACTCTGCTCAGTGTGTATAGACAGAAAGCCTCTCAAAGTTAGGGCTTAAATACCAGAAGATACAACCTTAGACAACTTTTTTTTATTTAAAAAAAACACAAAAGAAACAGCCCCCACTAGCCAGCAGCCAATTAACACAATCTAGCCACGGTAAAGAAAGGCTACTGCTAATTTAGGATGGCCTGTTTATGTGCTTTGAACAATCACTGTAGAAACAAACAAGCCCAGAGCCAGCAAATCAGAGCTAGGACAATACTAAAGCTATTAGCCTACAGACAATAAGCAATACAGAACGCCACAAAATGAAAGGTTTTAAACAGATAAAGGAGCAATGAGACTCTACAGAATGCTTTTAACTGCAAACAAATCAGTTACCCATGCAGATTAGTTAATAGCAATAAAATACACTAAAAACTATGCAGCAGGCAATAGAAAGTGCTATATATAAATTGCTAGAAACAATAATCAGTATAAATATGACAAAAAACAGGATACTTGTATATTTCAGCTCAGAGTTGTAGTCAACACCTCTCCTCCACTCTGCTCAATGTGTATAGGCCAAAAGCTTCACTTGTATCAATATTATATCACTCCTGATGGGACTCGAACCCACAATCCCTGGTTTAGGAGGCCAATGCCTTATCCATTAGGCCACTGAGTCCTACTGCCCCTGTTGGGGTTATGGATAAGTTGATCCAAGGCATTGGAATTTATGAATTCCAGAAAATGTTGAGCAAAAGAGTTGGTACATGAGTAGTTTTCCCAGTTAATGGAGGAGTAGTTGAAATCACCCATTATTAAGGTGTTAGTTTATACCCTAATATTTTCCATTGTATCAAGAAACGAGGAGTGGGAATCCTGGGGCATGGTGAGGGATCTGTAGCAAGCTACAATTTGGATTGCGGTCTTGCCAAGAGTTAGTTGCACTTGGATAATCTCAAATGCATTATGCTGAGCAACTAGCCTGGAGGTGTGGATATACTTAATGAATATGGACACTCCTCCGCCTTTAGTGTTTCGGTCCAGGTTAGATGGCCAAAAGTTGTGGTATGAATTATACCCTGGTAATGCAGGGGTGCTCTCTGGAACCTTGAACCAGGTCTCTGTCAATGCACAGATGTACAATCTCTCATTGTATATATCAGAAACACATAGCATAGTGACAGGGATGTGTACACTGTGGTATCCACTGTATAGGAATAATGTTTAATGCATATCCATACCATAGCCCATTTGTCCCCCCAGTTTGTTGGTCTGTGCCCAGATATCTTGCACTGACAGGTTCTGAGGTAAGCTGCAGGAATGTTCCATTACCCCTTAGATAGGCCCCGGTGGTGACCACTGTGATCCACAGCAGTTAATACTACAAGTGAACAAGGACCTATTGGCAAAACACAACAAAACAATTACATATTCACCAGCTACAGGCTACTGTCCCAGTAGACCAGAGGGATCTAAATAGGTGTGGGAGAGAGGTACTGTCAACATGTGGCCTTGGACCGGGGAAAGCAGCATTTCTGCACAGTAAGAATACAACCCCCAATAGTACAAAATATGCTGCCCATCACCATAGATGTGCACTTATGTGCATTACCAAACCTCATCCACAACTACTATCTTATCTGACATATACATGTAGATACTCTACCAATACAAGTTATGTATGCTAAAGTACTCTAGTAATATGCAATAGGGCCTTACCTGCATGCTCCTTGTTCATTGTGTCGGGGGTAGCCAGATCCATGATGCTGGATTCATGGAGATCTTGTGTTCTTGGGGTGGGTGCCCCAAGGATGGCGAGGAGCTGTTCTTGTGCTGTCAGTGGTGCCTGCATGGGTGGACCCCCACCTGTGGCTGTTGCTTCCCTGTCTATGGCAGCAGCCCTTCACCAGGCATTGCGTAGGAGGTCAGTTGCATGATGCCGGACCTGCTCATACATTCTTGTGTGCAGGCTGACATCATTTACCCTGTGAACTAGGTCATTCCACAGGGCGGTCCTCTCCCACAAATGTTCCTCACTATGGCCAAACATTATATTGTAGTGCTGTATTATAAATTCAACAATCTCAGAGGTTTCTGCTGATCTGTAGAGTGGATTCCTCACAAGATATATCCTGCCTGGAAGTCATAAACAGTGAAACACATCATAGCACCTTATACAGTTGTCAACAGTATGGACAGAAATTGCACATAAACTGTGGAAATTTCATGCCAGCACTCACAACTACACCATACCCCTGTAATCTATCAGCACAATATTAGCTTGCATTGCACTTCTGGCCCTGATGATTCCCCCCAATGATGGACAGTTAATTGCATAAACCTCTATTCACCAGTCATTTCTGTGTAGAGGGATGACAGTGGCCATCTTCCATGTGGATGGGGTGTGGGGGTGTGGATGTTGCTGAGACTGTATTAGAAAATGGTGTGTGATGAAATTGTGAGCACTTGCCTGAATTCATGTAGGATGAAGACAGGGATGTTATCAGGCCCCATGGAGACTTGCTGTTGTTGCCTTTCAGTAGGCAATATGTACCTGCTCACCATTGATGAGGGGAGGGGTGCAGATGATGTGCATATCTCCCTAAAGGGATGGGGGACAGGGGGTTGATGTTCACATTTAACCTGTCTGATGCAGGTTGCCTATAGCCATGGCATGTGTGTATGAGGTGTGATTGAACACCAGTACATGGTGAATTGTGTTGTTGTCTCTGGGACTGACAACATATGTGGAGACACCCTTGTGACTGGCCTTGGTTTTGTGGATATGTGTGATTTGTACTCATAGCTAGCCTTACATGGAATCACCTGTGACCTTACATGCTTGTTCCGATAGAGGTGGACATGCTTCCAGTTGTTGTCTGCACCTATGTGCCCCTGTATAGCAATATAGAAGCCTATTATGTGGTTTGTGTATTGCTGCTGTTGACCAAAGGGGATTAGTCTGTCTTGGTGGAGGCGGCTTTTACAGGTCAGGCATTGTTGAGTACATACAGTTACAGTGGATATATAAGTGTACACACCTCTGTTACAATCCCTGGTCTTTGTGCTACTGTAACTTGACACCACAATAACTCATTTCAACAGAATCCCCAACTTTAATGTGACTTACAGCCTGTACAATGCCATCGAAAACATAACAGTTTGTTGTGAGAAAACATATGCAAATTAAAATCAGGACAATAAGGTGGTTGCATGTGTGTGCACACCCTTAAACAGATGTTTTGTGGAAGAATCTGTTGAGATAATGACAGCATTCAGTCATCTTAGGTCAGAGTCTATCATCATGGCACATCTTTACTTGGTAATAGTTGCTCAGTCTTCCTTGCAGCAGCATTACAAATGTCAATTACTGAGGGCATATCTTGTACACAGCCCTATTCAGGGCAACCCACAGAGTTTCTATTGGATGTAGGTCTGGCTGGCATATTCACAAACTGTAATTTCCATCTGGTGAAGCCATTCTTTTGTTGATTTGGATGAATGCTTTGGGTCATATTCATGCTGATAGACAAAATCCCTCTTCATCTTCACCTTTCTTGCAGATAACTGATGGTTTGGGGACAAAATTGGTTGGTATTTGCAACTGTTCATAATTCCCTCCATCTTGAGTAGAGGCCCAGTTCCAGCTTTTGAAAAGCAACCCTACAGCATTATACTGCCACATACATGCTTCACCAGGGGGATGGTGTGCTTTTGGTGATGCAAAGTGTTGTGTTGGGCCAAACATACTTCTTGGAATTGTGGGATAAAGGTTCAACCTTGGTGTCATCAGACCATGACACATTGTCCAACATGCTTTTTAGAGACTTTATGTACTGCTTGGCATTGTTTGTCCAGCCCTGGATGTTTTTTCTGTATAGGAAAAGGCTTCCATCTAGCAACCCTACACCATAGGGCAGACATATGGGGAATACAGAAGATTGTTATCATATGTGGTGCACATCCAGTACTTGCCAGGCATTCCTGCAGCTCGTTCAGTGTTGCTGTCGGTCCCCTGTCAGCCTCCATAGCCAGTTGTCATCTTGTCATGTCATCCATTTTGGATGGGCATCCAGGTGTTTGCAGTGTCACTGTTGTCCCATATCTTCTCCACTGTCTGATGACTGTCTGCACTGTATTCTATGGCATATTCAATGTTGGGGACACTTTTTCTACTCTTCTCCTGACTGATACCTTTCACAATGAGTTCCCTTCAATGCTTTGTAAGCTCTCTGCCAAACATGTATTTTGCTGTAGCAGGCAACTGGGTTAATTTCAAATATCTCCTACTAGGACAGCTGAACATTATTTGGGGTTAATCAGTCTTGTTAATTTAAGGCATGTGTGTAAAACAAACAGAGAATGCTGTGATTACTGAAAGAGTTGCATCAAACAAGTAGTGGTGTATGTGTGTGCACATGTATGCAACCAGTTTATAGTAGATTTCTTATATTTTATATTTTCTCCCCCTAACAGATTTGTTTGTTTTTCAATAGAATTGTACAGGTTGTGGGTCACATTCAAGGTGGGAAACGTTTTGAAAAGATTTTCTGTGGTCTCACTTTTGTATAGTACACAAACCTGGTATTTCAACAGGGGTATGCACTCTTGATATCCACTGTATGTAGGTGTTCAGATAGCTGTTTGTGGTAGGCATGGACAGAGGGTCATAACACAGTTGCACACTTCTCCAATTACAACCTGATAATCATGTCTATTCTACTACCCATAACATTGTTATGGCAATGCAACAACCACAACCTGTAAACATTTGTGTCTGTTGTATGCACTGAAACTGATATTACACACAAGTAGAACATGCACAACGTATTTACATACATAGATAAGTAAGTTGATTGCACAGTAGGCTTTTCTATCACAGTTCTAACCTGGAGGATATCCCACATTCATATTTAGGCTATTATGTTATGGTGTCATTGTTAACAGACTTGGCAATGGTTTACCTAACATAACACAAGTCTATGTGCAAATGACTACAGATATCAGGCACACATGTGCTTATAAGACTGTACAGTTGAATGGTATGAACTCACTATATCACACGTATTTCTACACACTTCTGCTACAGTACTTTACTCTGTACATGCTCTGTATAGTTCTGTTATATTTACAAGAAAAAATGTGTATCATAGTTAATGGATGTGAACAACATCCCAGTAGCTAGCCTAGCAGTGGCACAGTCAGTGGTATTTGACAGACACTGCAGTAGTTGCCAAATGTTAGCTGTCCTTTCTTGGGGTTAGTCAGGGGCCTGAGCTGTGATCTATGTAACTACAGACACAGCCACATGCTATGGCCATCTGTACTGTTCAGCAGTATAGAAAGTCTTGTTGAGAAACATATTCTTTCAAACCCCTATTTTCCATTATTACAGACCACCTACTGCATTCAGTTACATGCATACTTGTTTCATATACCTTTTTTTCTGGATTTTTCAGAGATATATCTTTTTTATTTCTTCAAACTGGATCAGCTTTGAAGTAATTAACTGTTTACGACAGAGATGTTTTGAATAGATGGCAGCTTGTCTTTTGTAGGTAATGCTCATGACAATGTGATGTCCTGTGCACCAATTAGTGTTACTCAGTTGCTAATTGCATGCAGAGCAGCTGTGTAGTTATTCCAATAGCCAGTTTCATGGCAACACACTCCTATAATTGAGTACTCCATGTGAGCGTTGGCCCTTTCCCTTACCTGTGAGGAAGTCATCCTGGAGGTGTGTAAGCTAATACCTCTTACAACAAGACTTGTGGAGACAAGCCAACTAAATGGTGAAGAGAGTTCAAGACTTAGGGGCAGAATGAGAGTATTGCTGTTATATGTTTGGAATACAGCTAGTTTAACAGGGTTGTTTTGAACATGCTACTTCTGCATGGGTTTCAATCTCACAAAGTTCTGTATCTGCATAGCTCTCAACTGTAGGGCTATCCACATAATGGCCAGAGGTTTGCCTGTTATGTTTGTTCTGTTCCCCAAACAGGTGTTGTCCTTGGAAAATCAGTAGCATACTCTGATGATTGCAATCCATAAATGCTAACATCGATTTGTGTTTCTGACTTTATATCCCTAAGAAAAGATATGTTACAACAAGCCCTGTAACACCAGCAACATTCTCAGTGTATAACAGCAATATTTCAAGCATGGCTATGTGTTTGGGCCTCTGTCCCCCAATTATGTCAGGCTTTTTCCAGATATCATACAGTAGGAGTTTGATAGGTATGTGGTCTATCATTATTTAGTGCTGTCATTACTGCTGAGGGGAAAGGCTGGAAAACATGTGGAAGTCTGTACATTCATTAGGTCGGTGTACAGAGAATGCTCTTAGATGCCCTTGTAACATATTTTATGTGGGGGAGAGTAACATGTGTTTTGAAACTAGGCTGTTAGAACATGTGAGACATATTACTGATAAGAAAGAAGGTAGTCCTATAGCTGTACATTTGAATACATTTCACCATGTGGACAGTAGTGAGTTACAAACTACTGTTTTGGAAATACCCTATTTCTCAGTTTGATGAAACATTCATAAAAGAACAATTGTTATGCACATAATCAATTTATATTTTTAAATGTGATACTTTATGCCCTAGGGGGTTAAATAAGGATTGTAATTGGAAGCTGTGTATTTAAATGTAGTTAAGTGTTAATTGCTTCTTGTATGTAAGGCAAGTATTTCTTGTAATGTTTTACTCCTTGTAGGCTTTGGCCAAGACATCAGCATATAATAAACTTGTGTGAATTACTGGCTAGTTGTATTCCTCTTTACTATCTTCAGTCATTTTAGTCATTTTGCTAAGAAGTTGTTGTATGTCTAGCCATTGTGTATGACCTATCATGATTTTGTAGCAGCGTACTGTTCATTTATTATTTGGACTGTGGGGTGGGGGGTAGATGTGGGTGTCATGGGTCCTTTTGTATCCACCTGTGCATGCTGCCCCAGTTATGGGTGGTCTATCAGCAGCATTATGCTTGTACGGGCATTTTGAGACATGTATGCATATATATATATACATGCATCTGGAGCATTTCTCCCCGGGCCTCCGCTGAAAACAGGCTCTATGGAACCTAGTCGGACATTCCCGGTCAACAAATGTTAAATAAAATAAAATAAATATATATATATATATATATATATATATATATATATATATATATATATATATCTATATATATATATATATATATATATAAATATATATATATATATATATATATGTGTGTGTGTGTGGGTGTGTATATACACACCTCAGTATTTATGGGTAATATATCTACATATTGTTATACACATATATGTATCTCCATACATATCTATCCATCTATCTATCTATCTATCTATCTATCTATCTATCTATCTCTATATGTATATACTTCTTTTCATATATACATTTGTAGATACCAATTCTTCCTGATTGTACAGTGTCTTTTCCCTATTGTAAACTGGCTGTAATGCATGGTATGTTTGAAGAAACAGCCAAAAAGCCTATACCTCAGATGGCTTAGTGGTACATTGCTGATGCTACAGTGTACAGTGTTCTGAGATCAAGACCTGCAAAGGCTGCTTATTTTGTTGCTAGACAGAACAAAGGCTGTTGGATACCGAGTGACTAAGGTAGTTTTGAGTGGCTTTAAGTGGGTTTGTGTGACAGTAAGCGGTGCTAATGTACGGTTAAACAAATAGGTGTTTACACCATTTAGGCTTTGCTTAGTGATGCTTCCTAGTGCACAAATCTGCTTAGCAGTCATATTTAAGCAATGCTTAAACCTGCTAAGCATAGCTCGCCCCTTGTAACCATTGCTCACATTCCAGTCTGATAAAATAGCAGAGTAATGACATCATTTAATAAGTGTATTTAATTTTCTGCACATAACATGCTTCTGTGTGCTATCATTACAGTAGCAAGGGGTGTGAATATACTGTATGGGACACTTGGGTATACATGGGTAGTATTATTTTTTTTTTTTGTTTGATTTTTAATACATGGGTAGTATCACATGTTATATGCACTCACACTTGCATGTTACACCAGCTACAGTGCACTGGTTGACAAAAGTAATTTAACATATATTGTAATATTAAATTAGTACTTTTAACACTGCTTTTCCATCAAACATTAGATTGCCTCACATTTGCATGTTACACCAGCTACAGTGCACTGGTTGACAAAAATAATTTAACACATTGTATTATTAAATTAGTACTTTTAACACTGCTTTTCCATGTAAAATTAGATTGTCTATTGTAGCACTCAAACCATGCACCCCTGCATGCAAAGCTGGGACTCTGACTACTATACTATCTTGTTCTTGGTGTTTGAGCTGTATGTTTTTATGTATCTCCTATTGGATATTAATATGATATAATTATATTAGCTGTAGACTACTATGTTTTGGCCATGTCATTGGGACTGCTGTCATGTAGTAATGGCATACATTTCAATTTCAGACTTCTATCCTTCAAAACATTCATCCTAATGCATAACCTGTTGCCTATCTACTTTCTGTCTGCCTCTGTGCAGATGTGCTGATGTCAGGTATTGCTAAGGCCATACAACTATGTAGGTGCCTGCATAGTATTGCACTGTGGGCTTGGACACTGTTGCTAGTTGCAACATATGGGACATTCCTTCATGTGGGCCTTGCCCCTTTTCTTTACCTGTGTGAGGGACATTACAGAGGTGGTGGGCTACACATTCACAGACAGTAGGTGGGAATACTTCACAGGACAGGACATTTGGAGACAACCTAACAACATGGGGGACATGTTCCCAGAATAGTGAACAGATTCGATCTCAGCAGGGCTGTTATACACATGCTGGGTTGATAAATTGACAGGGTTTGTGTAGACATGCATTTAGTGAGTGACTTCACATTTGACAGTGATATGTCTCTGACATACCTCTCCACTGGCATGCTGTCCACAGACTGACCACATGTTTCCCTGTTATATTTTGTCTGTTCCTCAGACAGTTGGTGTCCTTGGAAAATCAGTCAGGGACTCTGGGGAATGCAGTCAGTAAATACTCACATCTATTGGTATTACTGACTTCATATTCCTCATAATGGATATGTTACAATAAAACCCAGTAACATATGAAACTGTCTCAATTTATGACAGCAATATGTCCAGTCTACCTCTGTGTTTGTGCCTCTGTCCCCAAATGATGTCAGGCTTTGTCCAGACGTCAATGAGGCTCAGACGGATTTAGTATCATTATTTCTTGCCTTCATTCCTGCTACCATCCCAGTGATGTAGCAGACCCACAGACATGTCAGGGAAGAGGCCATAGTTATCAGTCTTGAGCCTGTGCATTCTGAGGTGAACTATACATTTAAGAGGTCTGTGTATGTCTGGCCATTGATGACAAACTGTCATGACTGTGTACACATGTCATGTGTACATGTTATTTGGGCTGTGTATGGAGGATCTGAATGTGCATGCTGCTCCAGTTTCTGCTGGTCTCTTGGCTGTATGTGTTTGTAGGGGCAGACTGAGACATGTCCTGTACCATGGTCAGGATTCAGACTACACTAAGAATTGGGCCAGTATATGTAGGGCTAGTGTGTGAGTGGCAAACAATGATGTATTTGTTCACACAGTCCGTATACTCTACTGTTCACTTGACTTACTGGTATGTGACTGTGGTGATATTGGTTGTGGGTATGCACTTTCACACTGGTGTCAGTTTTTCAGTGCTCTTACATCCCTGTAGTGCCTGATATATTTGCAAATACATGTATAATTACCCATAGCAGATTTCCTATTTCAATTACTTGGTGCTATTTCACTAAATATATGTTAGAGCACACAGGAGGGTGTTACTGCAGCAACAGTGTTAGCTTATCTACGCCAGTACTTCAGATACATCCCCATTTTTATAGCTTACACCCACCACTTTGTCAGCCTTGGTCAAGATTTATTGCAGTAAGAGGTTCTGAGCATACCTCTCACCTGGCTGGATTGTTTCAGGATGTCCAGGTTTATCACTCATATTTCTGGTCTGTTTTACAGATTATTCTCAGTTCTATGGTAAATCACTGTGATGATATGATGATTGTTGTTAGTAAATGATGACATACATTTTATTTTTCATATCTCACATCCATCAGAATATGTATGCTGAAATGAATTGTGTGTCACTCTGTCATGAAGAATACAGGGGGACAAGAACCTCTTCCTTCCTGGATGCAAAAGCGTTAGTAATGAGATGTGCCACATAGAAAGCCTTTCTGGCCACAGTGGCAATGTGGTGGTCAAAAGAGACATTACTGTCAACCTGTGTACCCAGATCTCTTATAACACCTTCTGTGTTCAGGGGACTAACATCAATGTGGTAATTTATGGGAACAGGGTTTTCCCAAATGGGATGACAACACATTTTCTGACATTGAGCTTAAGGCTATGGCTCTGACACCAGCTATTGGTCTCAATGAGGCCTTTCTGTAGGATGCCAGCATCACTTCGGTATTTAATAATAGCTCCTAACTTGCAATTGTCTGCAGACTTTGTCAGCCATAGTCCCTTCATGTTGGCATGGACTTCAGAGAAGTAGATACCAAACATGAGAGGACCCAGGACAGAACCCTGTGGGACTCCACTTATGAATACTCAGCAGTCTGACTCGGAGCCAGCTATTTTCGCACTGTGAGTTCTGTCTGTGAGTCAGTTTGCAACCCACCTAGTGATATAGGAGTTGATGCCTAGCTTAGTGAGTTTTTGTATGATTGTTGAGTGGGGGTGGGGGGTGTTATCAAAGGCTTTGGTCAGATCAAGGT
The DNA here is from genome assembly GCF_019279795.1 of Protopterus annectens. Classification (NCBI taxonomy): domain Eukaryota; kingdom Metazoa; phylum Chordata; order Ceratodontiformes; family Protopteridae; genus Protopterus; species Protopterus annectens. The sequence goes on along the minus strand of NC_056729.1, from coordinate 1,091,153,056 downwards.
AGGCTGTATGAGCCACCTTGCCTTCATCCATAGCTCAGGTGACTGACTCAGAAAAAGTTGACCAGGTTGACTGAGCAGGCATGACCTACCCTTCACAAAACCAAACTGCATGGAATCCTGAGTCTGGAGATTCCCATATCCCTGTTCAGTAGATGCATGATGATGCATTCTATAGCTTTGCATAACAGACTTGTCAGGCTAATGGGGTGATAGTTCCCAGGGTCTGTAGTCACTCCTCCTTTGTAGAGAGAGAGGTGACTGGAGCAGTGCACAATTCGGTAGGGACAAATCCTGAAGTGAGGCTGTGATTGAACAGGGCACACAGGGGAGGTGCCACTACGTCACTCTGTAGTTTGTGTAGAATACAGCCAGGGATATTCTCAGGTCC
>NC_056729.1:1091146625-1091152168 GCF_019279795.1 Protopterus annectens | reverse complement strand
TGTACATCCCCCAAGGCCAGTCTGATTTTCCTCCTGGTTGCTAGTCTGTGATGCAGCTGTGACTAAGGCTGCAACCATCTCTGCTTTAGTCAAGTTGGCATGCACCAGTCCTTTGTCTTGGCACATCTCAACCAACTGGCTCCTTGTCATCTTACCATACTCCTCTGCTGACATCCTTGTCTGCTCTCCCTAAATAACTAAGCTAACAAAAAAAAATAAAACTATTGTGCTATGAAACTCTGAATGTACACTGTGTGACTGAGAGTACAAATACCTTCCTTAGTGACCACTGTTTACAGGTCACAGGAATTCAATATCCACACCACGGAATCCTAATATGTGGATATCTGAATACGTGGATATTCCACCACTGCCAACCAATATATGTGATGTTGATATCCCACCACTGCCAACCAATATATGTGACACCCCACCTCTGACCCAGTAATCAAGAAGCCTCAATCCTCACCACTAGCACCAGTGGGGGACATACATTTGGGAGCATGGGAGTACACACATAGTAAAGTGTAATTTCCCTTAAGAGCACACAGAGACCACTGTCAGTCTGGGGCTGGTTTCACCCTCTTTCTCCAGATCCCTAATAAGACTCTGCACTGGCATAGCTATAGAGTTGAGATCTCAGCTGAGTGGCCAAACCAAGACCTCCAGCACCCTCTCTGTCCAACCAGTGCTTTGTGTCCCCACTCAAGTAGCTGACACATGCACACTTTGAGATCTGATGTATACACAAACACACACACACAAACCTGGGAAAGGCTGGCACAGGTTTACTAGCTATGCCCCCTTTTACCCAGACAATAAATCACTGCCATCAGCCATGTCCTGATCATCTACTTTAAGGCCCTTAACAAAGGGTGTGCAATCTTACTGTGTAAGGTTACTATCAATACAAATGGAGTTTGACCAAGAGCAAGGCTTTTAGGAGTGGCCCACAGTGTCACCAAATAAATATGCAAGTACTCTCAGAACTTTTGCCTCACAAATATCAGCCACAATGAAAGATTTAAATATATTTAATAATAAATAATAAGAGAACAAAAAAAATACTAAGTATATAATCACAGTTACATCAGAGTCCTAAATCACAGGAAATATTTAAAACAACATTGCAGGACAGTCTCAAATAAATAAAGAAAATAAGCTATACTTCACTATATTCCTGTCTGAATCTAAGAGAGTTACGATACCCTAGTTAACTTACTTACAGAGCAAGCAAGACAGATGTGGTGAGTGGATGCTCTTGTTAGGTCAAAGACAAAATACAAAATACTATCTCTCTCACAGAAACGTCCCATATTAATATCTCAGATATTACTACTGTGGCAGCTTGCAGCATGACATCACTTCTTGTCATCTGGCTCTCCCAAGTGAAACCCCCCACTGATGCAGTTGGTAGTATTTAGCATCTACCTGTGAAAATACATAAACAAGGACTTCTCTTAGATCAAAGGCAGATCCTGGAAGTCATAAAACAATAAACACTTCCAAGACAATACCAACAATTGTAGTTCTACACATTATGTCTCCTGTTGCACTGAAACTGAAAGATAGCATCTCTTTTTATGGCCCAGCCATAAAGTAATTCAATCTCAATTATTTTTCTGAAGTTATCTTCTTGTGTTGCCGTTTCCGTTGTTACGATATATACATCTAAACAGTTACAATTAGTGTACATACATTTCTGTTCAGTACTTCACAAAATATCTCTTCATCACACGTCTGCACAATATGACATACAGTTCTAATACATCTGTAACACAAGCAAATGAATCATATTGATATTCACAAATCACACATAACCATTTACAAAATTCCAGACAGCTATGCTGGCAGTATCTCCTTTTGTTACACTTTTATATAAATCATGTTAATATTCACAAATGGCATACAATTATTTACAAAATTCCAGCTAGCTGGGCTGGCAGTATCTCCTTTCATGACAGCCTTCACACCCCCTGTTAATTATGTATTCCAACTCCATGATTACACAATCCTGTTGAACCATCTGTTTTGTCGAAAAAAGTGTGTTGACAAAACAGAGGTCAATTTAAACTTAAATTGACTAACTACAGTGAATCCATATAAAATATACATATGTACATATTATATATACATACATATATATATATAGGTTCATAGGTTCATAGGTTTATACTAGGCTATCTGCCCTAAGGCATTTATAAGCCTAGCCCAAATTATTGTGGCTTACGCCACCCCTTATATGAAAAAATACTGTGCCCATTAGTTTGTTGTGCCTCTGTCCAGCAGTGACCCAGAGATGATTCCCGGGGTAAACCTACGATCTCCCATCCACAGGTCCAGATTTCTCTTGAACAGAGTCAGCGAGGTGCTCTGCCTCACATGGACCGGGATTTTATTCCACAGCATAGGGAGTCTCTGAGTGATAAATCTATCCCTCCAGCACGTCCTATTTATATCCGTGCTAAGGTTTAAGTCGCTTGCTCTAGTGGTTTTGGTGGATTTGGATTTTTGAGGTGGAGCATGTCCATTAATTCCGGGTTGGACATGGCCTTGTATGTCAGGCACATGTCACCTCTGAGCAGGCGGTATGCGACTGAATAGAGCTGGAGTTTCTTCAATCTGGCAGCATATGACAGATTTTGGAGTCCTTATCCTTTTGGTGAGGAACTTTGGGGTCTCTCCAATTGCTGCAGATGTCGGGTGAGATACATCCCGAATGGGGCACTGTACTCGATCATTGGTCTGATAAGTGAAGAGTACAGGGAACAATGACCTCACTAGATCTGGATGTGAATCCCTTCATGATCAGGTGGGCAATGTAGAAGGTCTTTCTAACCACTTTAGCAATGTGAGTGTCAAAGAAAGGCCACTGTCAACCTGGGTCCCCAGGTCCCTGATAACCTCTTCTGTGCTTAGTGGATTGCCACCTATATGGTAGCTTGGGGTTACCTTGTTTTTCCCGAAGGGTATGACTATACATTTTTGGCGTTTAACTTCAGGCCATGGCTCTGGCACCAGCTATCTGTTTCCGTGAGTCCCTTCTGAAGGATATCAGTGTCCGATGCACTTTCCACTATGGCCCAGTTTGCAGTCATCTGCAAACTTTGTCAATAAAGTCCTCCCATGTTGGCCTGTACTTCTGAGAAGTAGATGCCAAACAATAGGGGCCAAGGACCCGAGCCCTGTGGGACACCACTTGTGACCGGCTTGGAGTCTGACACAGCGCCAGCAACTCTAACCCTGTGGGTTCTGTCCTTAAGCCAGTTTGCAACCCATCTTGTGACATATGGGTTTACATTTAAGCTGGTAAGTTTTCTACAATACCCGAGTGGGGTATTGTGTGAAAAGCCTTTGCAAGGTCAAGGTAGGCTGTATGGACTGCCTTTCCCTCATCAATGGCCTTGGTGACTATTTCGAAGAAGTCGACCAAGTTCAAGCGGCATGATCTTCCCTTGACAAAGCCAAACTGGGTCGGGTCCAATGTCTGCAAGTCCCCTATATCTTTGTTTATGAGCTCCATTATGATCCTCTCCATAGCTTTGCAGACTAGACTTGTTAAGCTTATGGGGTAATTACCAGGGTCCGTGGGGCCACCTTTGTGGAGTGGGACCACAGTTGCCGTCGCCACTCCTTGGGCACGTATCCTGTGGTAAGGCTGAGATTAAACAGCTGCCTTATGTGCGGGTTTAATTCCTCATTTAGCTCGTGTAGCACACAGCCGGGGACACCATCGGTCCCATTGATGCTGTGTTTTTAGCTTTAGAGAGAGCAGCTTTCACCTGCGCATTTGAGATGTCCGGGAGGCTACACTCGGCTGGGATAGTTATCTCTCCTTTAGGGGAGAGGGGTGAAGTTTGCACTGAACCTGTCTGCCAGTATGTTGGCAATGTCTGTGGGTTCAGTGATTTTTGTATCATTTTGGACTAATTCTGAGCATATCTGTGAGTTTCCACCCAGGTTCCTAACATAGCTGAAAAAGGCCTTATGATTGTCCTTTGAATCCATGGCAATTTTTCTCTCAAAATTGGCCTTAGTTGATTTTATGAGTGCTCGTATTTTTTACTAATAATGATCAGGGGTGACTTCCCTTTTATGGATTTTGTTCTATCATGTAATAGCTTTCTCCTCTTATTGTAAAGTTTGTTAATGGCTGGGGTCCACCAGACTGGACGTTTGCCCTTTGTGGAAAGAGTCTTGGTTTTATTTGGGATTGCCTGATCCATGCAGTCCTGGAGGTGTTCATAGAAGGCATTTGTAAGGGCTTCCGCAGCTTGGGTTGTGGTTTCCTCTGACTCAGGGGCCTTGAAGGATACCACACCAGTCTTGAGTAGTGTGAAGTTTGCTTTAGAAGTTCTTCACTATGGTCTTTTTGTTTGGGGTGGGGGCGGGATGTGGATTTCCAGTGAGATTAGTTTATGATCAGATCTCACCAATGAGGGATATACTTCCGTGTGGAGCATTTGTCCCCATGTTTGTGACAATGAGATCTAGTATATTTTCTCCTCTCGTGGGAACAGTGACTAGCTGTTCCATGGCATTTGAATTTATGAACTCCAGGAACCGTTGGGCTAGAAAGTTAGGGCTTGAGTAATGTTCCCAGTCTATATTCGGGTAGTTGAAGTCACCCAATATGATGGTGTTTGGAGATACATTTATACCCTCCAGTGTCTTCAGGAAGGCTGTGTGGGGTTCCTGAGTTTGAGAGGGTGGCCTGTAGCATGCTACAATTTGTAGAGCAGTTTTGCCTATTGTTAGTTGCACCTGGATGGTTTCCGAAGCTTCATGCGTTGCCACCAACCTGGAGGTGTGAGTATCCTTTATGAATATGGATACACCCCTCCTTTTGTGGAGTGGTCCGGGTTTTGGGGCGGAGCATGATATGAGGTAAAACCTAATAGTGCCGGGGTGCTCTCAGGAGCCTTGAACCAGGTTTCAGTTACAGCACAGACATCGATGTTCTCCATACTGAGAAGGGCCTCGAGTGCGTGCATTTTGAGATTTAGACTTCTGGCATTGAGCAGCATTACCCTCAATTTCTTCCCATTTTGTTTTCTAGGGTGGTAGGTTTAGAATTTGAGCCTTGCCTAAAAAGGCACTATGGGGTGGCAAGAGCCTTAGCCAATATCCGGAATCCCAGGGTGACAGGTGCAAGCCGTCCCTTGAAGCAGCGTGGCTTGTCAAGCATGTCATCCCAGGCAGACAGACACTGGATCCCCTTTGAATGACACCAGACATTAAGCCAATTGTTAAAGCTGATCATCTTGTCTCTATATTGTGGCATCATTCTTGGTGAAGGAAGGATACTGCTCAGGGTTAGGGTCATACCTGCCTGGGCTACATAATCAGAGAGCTCCTCTATGTCTCTTTTGATGCAGTCCAGAAGAGTACGTCTCAGGTCGTTCACACCAGCATGGACAATGACTGTGTCATATTTGTACTTGCTGTGGAGTGACCAGTGCTTGTGTTATGTGGCGGATTCTAGCGCCCGATAGGCAGCTTACTGTGACCCTCTCCTTGTTCAGCCTGGTGAGTGGGACGTC
>NC_056729.1:1091119125-1091141625 GCF_019279795.1 Protopterus annectens | reverse complement strand
GACCCCTAACCGGGAAATGCCGAAAGAAGAAGAAGAAGACTCTCCACAATAACATCAGCAGAAACTCTTCACCCAACCTATTTAATCCCATTCTCCAACTTTCTTTTCATTTCTTAACTGCTTCTTCAGACCTCTTTGCCTCTTTGTCTTTTGATTCTGTAATACTGGAAGAAACATGACCTTCCATATTATTCTTCTATCTGTTTTTTCATGTGCCATAAAGACATTAAGTACATCTTCTTTTGATTTCCTTTTGCTTATTCCTAATATTGCCAATATAACTCCCTTGAGTTTTCTTCATGATTGCGAGGGGCTGATAAAGTCTTCCTTCTCTGGGATGGAGGTATAGAGCTTACATCTAAATCTAATGACCACATGATCTTTTAAATCTTCTCTAGGTGCTGCAAAATTACCATATTTTTCCTTTCCTTCTGGGACTGAGACTGGGGCTGGAGCAGACAGAAGATTTACTTCATCTAATAGTCACTCGATTCTTTATTTTTTCTCAAGAGTCTACACATTTTTATATACTCTTCCTTCTGGCAGTGAAACCAGATCTTACCAGGCATAAGAGTGATAATAACTATGATAAATTAGTAATTAGCATTTAGCAACTTTAAAAAAAAAACCTTCTTATGAAAAGTCAATGTCAGCATTTTTTCACAATATCTCTGGTACTGCAGAAAATATGACAAGCTCAAAATTAAGCTACATCATAACATGCTGTGCCAGTTAAAGCTCAAAGGAGAACTAAATGTTTGGTGGACATCAATAAAACCATGTAAGCAACTGCCCTTCTCCAGCCAGATGCTGCTAATCTCATTACTTACTTTGTATTCCCATTCAGAGCTTGTATTCTTCCAGATATTTTGCTGGCACTTTAAGATCTTGTGTTTCAGTTGGAGTCATGTGACCATCTTTTTTTTAAACAACATACTTGCCTGTATTATATGGCTCTGAAGAAGTCCTATTAACTTAAAGGCCAAAAGTGCTTGACCAACAAAAGTGCTTGACCATTGTAACAATACATTTTGATTATTTTAATCTACATTTGGACTGGCACAGGGCAATGGTTGACCCAGTTATGCCTCTGGCTATGGATGTTAGGAGATATACAGATTGAGAAGGAGGGGTCACTGGGACAGACTTACTCATAGAAGTCCCAGGTCCTCTCTTAGAGAGAATACACACCTACTGTTGAAGTCTAGAAGAAAATAACTCTACAGTGTCTGGCTGAGGAGGAGTGTTAATTAGAGCCCTCAAGGATGTGTGAGATCTGACATAGTTCATAAATCTCAGCGGGTGGAGCTGCCATGGCCTACAACTGGAAAAGGAATAATTGGTCAATGCATAGCTGGTGTGGCTGCAGTTGGGAGCAGAGCTGGGGGTCTGTCTGTTGCAAGTGCCTAAATATTCAGGAAAATTGTAGTGGTCTGTGGCCATAGTGGGAATGATGAAGATGGCCATGGGCAGTAGGGCTAGGGGTCTGCTTAGTACAGGTGCTTTAGTTTCTGGAGAGGTGTGGCAATGCTCTGTGGCAAGGGTAAGAGAATTGGGAATGGACAGAAAGAAGAGGGTTGTTAAAATCTGCTTGATGCAAGTGCCTACGCACCTAATGTGATGCCACCAGTCTGAGACCATGGTGTCATCTAACTTTTATTTATATGAAGGCCAGTACTGCACTTCTTCCCATCAGCATGTGTCCTTCACCCCATCCTAACTACAATCATGAGTAGGAGTGCTGCAGCTAAGCATGTTACACGGGGCTTCTGAGATGATGTCTGCCTTTTACAAATGCCTATGTCCCCGTTGGCAGTTGTTGAATGTAGCTGAGTGTGAATACTGCAAGAAGGCATGGGGAGCAGGGCTGTGGGGTCAGAGGTCTGCCTTGGCCATGTGTCAGAGTCCCTGTGGTAGTGGCAGCAATTTGCATCCAGGGTGGGAGTGCTACAGCTGAACTTTGGCAGTAAGGATGACAGGGAGTTTGTGTGGCTCAAGGGACTAAGTCAGCAGGGGTATAGCAGTCATCTGTGGCTGAGATGAGAGTGCTGCAGCTGAACATGGGATAAAGGACTCTGAGGTTTGGGTTGACCTGTTGAAAGTGCCAAAGTCCTCAAGGAGCAATGCTGGTTTGCAGTTGGGGGTTAGAGCACTGCAGCCAGGGATGGGTGCAGATCTGTGGAGTTGGTGTTTTCCTGGTGCATGTGTCTAAGTTTCTGATGGGAGCAGTGGTGGTCTGTCGCCTGCCTGGCAGTGCTGTAGCTAGTGATGGGGAGTTGGGCTGTGGGAGGTCTGCCTGGTTGAGTTGGTTATGGTTAGAAAAGAAGTATTCTCTGCTGAATTATGATGAACTTCATGACTATTTGCTCATGTACTTACTTCAGACATTACCTTTTTCATTATTGCTAGAAGCATCTTGTCTGCTAAAGTCAACAATTTAGAACTGTAGATCAGCGATGTTATAACTTGGTTAGTCAACCTCTAATAATCTTCAAGTTATGGCAGAAAGTAGTGGCAGTTGCTGGCTATGCTGGGAGAACTTTCAACAGATCATGCAAATGAAGCTGTGAAGTACTGGCCAGATGAACATTAACAACAGCAGAGCTGACAGTCAGCAGTCTAGGTGGAAATGTTGTTGCCAGACATGGAAAGCAGGCATGGGAGTTCTGCCTGCTACAAATGCCTAAGCCACAGGGAGAGCAGTGGCAGCCTGTCACCAGGGTAGGAGAGTTATGGCAAGTGTCTAAGTCCCTTTGTGGAGCTGTAACAGCTTGTGTGTTAGTGGGAGTTCCAAAGATGGGCATGGGGAGCAGGGCTACAGGGTCAGGGGTCAGCCTGATGCAAGTGCCTAAGTCCTTTAGGGAGCAACCACAGTAGGAGTGTCAGAACTGAGCCTTGAATGAAGAGCTGTGAGGGGATCTTCCACGCACAATTATAGAATTCCCTAAAGGAGAAGTGCTGCTCTGAGGTCAGGGTGTCAGTGTAATAACCAGATGAACAGGTATGGGGAATAGGACTGTATATAGGATTTGCCTGGTTGAGATGGCTAAGGCTAAAAAAAATTCTCTGAGAATTATGTTGAAATTAATGACTGTTTGTAAATGTATTCATTTAGGAAACAACTTACTCACTCATTTATTCATCACTTTTTCCAGTTAACAGAAGTTGCTGGCCTGCAAAGTCAGTGATTCAGAAGTGCAGATCAGAGAAGTTTAGCTTATCTTAAACCCAAAGAAGTTCCATAATGTTCGCCCAATGTAGATGGCTTATTCCCTGGGAAGTCTTGAGGACAAGCATGGTTTGATTGGGTTAGGCAGGCTTCAGAAGATTTGGAGGTGTAGTGGGCTGTATTAGTGGTTTCTGGCCAGTTGTAAGAGTTCTCAGCTGGTGCAGCTAACACCTGTGGGAGGGTTGACCTGATGGAAGTCAATAGGAGAATGCGTGGAAGTCTGACACTCTTTTTAGATAAGATATATTAGGTGATGCCCCCAGAAGTCCTATTGGTGGAAGTCTAGATGAGAGTGGATCTGCTTTTCTGTAGCCAAGTAGAGATACTCAAGTTCAGCCATGGTCAGAAGATCTCTCCACTGTGAAGATTTATGAACAGGCATGATTTAACATGGTTAGTTGGGCTGCAGTGGACATAGAGTTAGGGTGGATGTTAGCAGTGGATGATGAATGGACAGTGAGAGCCCTTATCTGTACAGGAACAGAGAGGCACCTAAGGGTGGCAGCTTCAATAAAATCTGCAAAAGAATGCTTGGATATCTGTGGCCAAGATAAGAATGCTCTGGTATGGGTGAGAGAGTTAGGCAGTGCTTCCCTCAAATGTTCCATAGGTGGAAGTCCAGATGAGAATGGATTTGTAATTCTGTGGCTGAGCAAAGTTCATAAGGTTTGTGGTTAAAAGGGCTCTACCCAGAAGGTTCAAGGACCGTAATTATCTAACACAATTAAGCAGCCACCAGGGGACATGGAAGGTGTAGTAGACCACAGTGCTGAATTGCGGTTTGGCTCACAGTAGACTCAGCCCATTGGGTGAAGAGGCATCTGAGAGTGTTGACCTCACAAAGTCCCAAATGGAAGGCTCTGCACTCTGCATCTGGAGTTAGAATGCTGTTTTCCAGAGAGAAGGATTGGACATTACCACTTTGAATAACGATGTGTGGAATTCTGGATGAAACTAGACCTGTTTTCTAGTGATAGAGTGGATGTCTATGAGGCTGGCCATAGTCAGATGGTCTTTTGCCTGGGAAGGCTGGAGGGCAAAGTCCCTTAAGTTGGGAGGGTGGCCTAATGGTTAAGGTATTTGCCTTACAAACTCAAGGTACAGGGCTTGAATCTCACAGGGGATATTTGGCTAGGCTTAAAATGGCTCACAAGGGCAGTTAGCCTAGTACTAATCTATGAACCTACTAATCTATGAACCTATGAAGCTCCATGGATTGGTAACATCAGGTTTTGGAATTCCTAATGAGAGCCATGAGAACTTTCATGATTTTACAAGAGGTGAGGTATTTAATCTTCCGAGGGACTCATGGACATGTGTGATATAAGTTCTAATAGCCTACAGTGGATAAGGGAAGGTGGGAGTTCTTGTGGTTTCTCCAAAGGTTGTGTATACATGGTGGATGACAGTTATGCCACTGAATTCACAGTGATGAGGAGTCTGCCTTCAACCCTGTTCATTCCTCCTATCATAGACGTTTGGTTTGTAAAAAGCACAAGATGGTCTACTATGGGGTTGGGAGAGTTCTATTTCTATTTCCATTTCCTTAAGGGCAGGTGTCCAGCTGCATGTTACCATCCTCGTTTTACAGGTTCTTTACCACAGACTGCTCCCTGAATGTCATGTAAGCTGGTGCTCTGTACAGGAGCAAGAAGTGTGCCAGTTTGGGTTTAGGAGAGTTCCCTTCCTATAAGGACAGATGCTGAGATGTGTAGCTACACTTCTTGTTTGGCAGACTCATTGCTATGAACTGTTTCCTAAAGGAAGTTTTGAGCGTTACTGAGGATGCAAGTCACCATCTCAGTAACCCCATATCCAAGATTGTACTTGCATTTAAAAGGTAAGGAGTTTGGTATCCATCAATACCTGAATGTTTGTTAAGTGTGATCCTAGGAATGTTTGTGCCTTGTGCATGCACTTACCTGATGGAGTGACAGCCATGAAATGTGTACATTATAGTGTTTTGTCACAGTTAAGTACTACATCATGACATCAGGTAAGTTAAGTGCTGTGATGTGTTTTGCCATGGTCTACCCATTTGTTATTTGGTCCATTTTTCAATAAATAACTTTAGGAACCTTTTTGAAACTGCTGTTCAAATAAATGTAGTGTTTCCCTGGATGATGTCATGTTAGGCACAGGTTCATAGACTTTAATGGACATGTGTCTACACATGCTGAGCAGGTGCCCTCTAATGTATATAGATGCATTCTACCTTTTCCATGAATTGATGACACTATGGTTAAAAATCACCATTCCTCCCCACTGGCATCATCACAGGGAAAACAATTTCTGAATTTTATTTTCTTGTGAATTGTACTGAAAAATGTTAAGCAATAGAATGAAGATCCTAATCAGCACTTCATACACCAATTAGGCTCATAGGATCATATGAGGTTACGAGGCTATTGGCCCTGAGGCCCTTATAAGCCTAGCCAAGAGTTTATCCCATGTTTAGACATATCAGCACCCAATGCACCTGTTCAGCAGGGACATGGGTGGAATCACAGGGGTATATTTTCTGTTTCCCATCCAGTTATCCTGGTTGCACTTATAAAGGGGTAAAGAGGTACTCTGCTTGATGTGGAGAGGGAGTCTATTCCATAGATGAGGGAGTCTCTGAGACACAAATCTTTCCCACCAACAAGTCCTGTTGATGTCACAGACCAGGTTGAGACCATACGTGTGGGTTACTTGAGTGGAATTTGTCTTGTGGATATGCAGCAGTCCCATCAAGGTGGGGTCCATGATTGCTTTGTATGCCAAAAAGAGGTCATCTTTGAGGAGTCTGTATGAAACTGAGTAGAACGATAGGGCTTTTAGCCTATCTGTGTATTGTAGATGTTTGAGGCTCTGGATTCTCCTGGTGAGGAATCTCTGTGGTCTCTCCAGCTGTTGCATGTGCTTTGTGAGGTACATGCCGAAAAGTGCGTTGTACTCAATAATGGGCCTTATAAGAGAAGAATACAGGGATGTTATGACTTCCTTGTTCCTGGATGAGATACCCTTACTTATGAGGTGGGACATGTAGAAGGCTTTCTGTACCATTGCAGCAACATGGTAGTCAAAATTCAGGTTGCTTTAAATCTGGGTGCCTAAATCCCTCATGACTGATTGAGTGTTTAGGACACTGTTATTAATGTGATAATTTGTGGGGACATCACTCTCCCCATAGGGGACGATGATGCATTTTTTGGTATTCAGCTTGAGGCCATGTTAGTTAGACCCCCCTTGAAGGATGTCCACATCACTAGGGGAATTGATGACAGCACTCAGCTTGCAGTCATCTGCAAACTTGGTCAGCCATCGCCCACTAGTTTTGGTCTGCACCTCAGAAAAGTATATCCCAAATAACAGAGGCACCAAGACCAAACTCTGGGGTACGCCACTTGTTACAGGTCTACTGCTTGAAGTGGCTTCCCCTATTTTGACTATGTGGGTTCTATCACTGAGCCAGTTTGCTACCCATCTGGTAACATATGGATTGATGCCTAGTTGAGAGAGTTTATCTATTATGCCCAAGTGGGGAATAGTGTCAAAGGCTTTGGCCAGGTCAAGGTAGGCGATGTATACAATCTTCCCCTCATCCATGGCTTTGGTGACTGTCTCAAAGAATTTGACCAAATTTAGCAGACATGACCTCCCCTTGATGAAATCAAACTGTGTGGGATCAAGTGTTTGGATGTTGCCAATGGTCTTGTTAATGAGGTCCATGATAATCTGTTCCATGGCCTTGCAGATCAGGCTAGTTAGGCTGATGGGTCTATAATTTCCTGGATCGGTGGATGCTCCACCTTTGTGTAAAATGATGACAGTGGCTGTCCTCCACTCAGCTGAGATGAAGCCAGTACTCTGGCTTTGGTTGAATAGGGTGCCTAATTGTGCTGCAAGTTCATGCCTGAGTTCATGTAGGATGCAGCCTGGGATGTTATCGGGTCCCATGGAGGTTGTATTTTTTTGCCTTTGAGAGAACAATGATGACCTGATCCCTAGATATAAGGGGAAGGGAGCAGGTACTGGGAATGTCCTGATTTACTGATAGGGGGACAGAGGGGTAAAGTTTTCACTGAATCTGTCAGCCAGCAAGTTTGCTATATCAACGGCATTTGTAACCTTTGTGTTCTTGACCACCATTTCTGGACATATCTGGGGGCTTCCTTTAAGGTTGCGGACATATGTGGAGAAGGCCTAATGATTGTCCCTAGTAGATGTGGCCAATTTGGACTCAAAGTTTGCTTTGGAGGATTTCACTAGTGATCTTATTTGTTTGTTCAGGCTAAGGAGACATTGCTTCCAATTGGGCACCTGCTCCTTCTTGGTGCAACAAGTAAATTATGTAAGTATGATAAAACACTTTAAAATCTTTAATGCCATTCATCACAATGGGCCTCACTGATACTTAGCTTTAATAATCAGACATGAAATATGCAAAAATATATGCATTTATTGACATTATTTATGACTGGCCTTAGTTTTACTCAGCATAAACATTTTAATGTTAATTCTTGAGAATTTAGACCAATGCAAGCCTTTGCTATGATTTTGCAAAGGAAAGCTTTCAACAAAATCATGCTTGGAGGTAACATAGTCCTCAGCAGTTTTGTCCTGGTGAATCTTCTAGCAAGATCTTGCAAAATCTCTTAAAATATATGTTTTGTGATACTCTGTGAAGTTCTCTATTTAGACACTGTTTGCTTCAGTTGCCTCTTGATGGCTTTGTGTTCCTTTGCTTTTGACAACACCTTACTGTGGTCATGACTGGTCACGTATTCTGTCTGCTGACTCTAATGCTCCATCTGTGGTTTTGACAGTATCGTAATCATGAGTGGTCACATATTCTGTCTGCTGACTCTAATGCTCCATCTGTGGTTTTGACAGTATCGTGATCATGAGTGGTCACGTATTCTATCTGCTAACTCTAATGCTCCATATGTGGTTTTGACAGTATTATGATCATGAGTGGTCACATATTCTGTCTGTTGATTCTAATGCTCCGTCTGTGGTTTTGACAGTATCGTGATCATGACTGGTCACGTATTCTATCTGCCAACTCTAATGCTCCATCTGTGGTTTTGACAGTATCGTAATCATGAGTGGTCACATATTCTGTCTGCTGACTCTAATGCTCCGTCTGTGGTTTTGACAGTATCGTAATCATGAGTGGTCACATATTCTGTCTGCTGACTCTAATGCTCCATCTGTGGTTTTGACAGTATTATGATCATGAGTGGTCACATATTCTGTCTGCTGACTCTAATGCTCCATCTGTGGTTTTGACAGTATCGTAATCATGAGTGGTCACATATTCTGTCTGTTGATTCTAATGCTCCGTCTGTGGTTTTGACAGTATTGTGATCATGACTGGTCACGTATTCTATCTGCGAACTCTAATGCTCCGTCTGTGGTTTTGACAGTATTATGATCATGAGTGGTCACGTATTCTGTCTGCTGACTCTAATGCTCCATCTGTGGTTTTGACAGTATTATGATCATGAGTGGTCACGTATTCTGTCTGCTGACTCTAATGCTCCATCTGTGGTTTTGACAGTATTATGATCATGAGTGGTCATGTATTCTGTCTGCTGACTCTAATGCTCCATCTGTGGTTTTGACAGTATTATGATCATGAGTGGTCACGTATTCTGTCTGCTGACTCTAATGCTCCATATGTGGTTTTGGCAGTATTATGATCATGAGTGGTCACGTATTCTGTCTGCTGACTCTAATGCTCCATATGTGGTTTTGGCAGTATTATGATCATGAGTGGTCACGTATTCTATCTGCTGACTCTAATGCTCTCCTCCTTGCTAGTAGGCTTCAGCATTTGTGCTATTGTTGATCATGTGGGAAATGTCTGAACCAAAACTTTTTCTCAGGAAAGGCTTGTGAAATTGCAGTGCTAAAGAAGTAAAACAAAAATAAGCATCTTCAAGGAATGCCAAAGGGTGTCTTGCCACTAAGAAAGATTGAGGGAAACAAAATAATTGGAAATACTTACATTGGTTATAGTGGATTTCTACCACAAGGACAGTGATAACATCCTTACACTGCCTTTAGATGCTTGTCTCTTCATAGCTTTATCCATGTCCAAGGAACTGCCACTATGAGTCAGCCTGGAGCATATGTAAGGCAGTTTTATGCAACATCATAACTATCCTCTTTACCATCTCTGTGGATGTATTTGACTCTATGTAGGTTCTCTACAGATCTGTTGAATATGGCACTGTATCTCAGTTCATTTTGAAATGCTAAGAATATTATGAGATGGTTTCTTGCCATGATGTGGCTCTCTTTTCCAAGTCTATAGGGTGTTGACAGCCCATGGCTTATCCTTTCCAATTTCATAGTGATGGATGTTGTTTTGAAAAGTGATGGTGTCTAGGGAGTATGTTTCACTTTAAGTCCCTCTACTGTATCTCATGCCTCTATTATTCTTCTCTGATGTTTTCAAAGATACTTCCTTGGAAGGGCATAACTCTGAGAAGGGTTTCAAGGGCACTTTGACTTTTAGAGCAAACTCTTTGAGATCAATAAACTGCATAAATTGTATTTAAGAATTGATGTAGCAGCATATGGTGCATGATTATGACCAATGGACTCTGCTTGTGGTATTGTCCAGGCTGACAATGAACTGGGCATGTGAAGCAGGGCTGCAGCATCAGGGCTGTGTCTGGTGCAAGAGCCAAGTCTCCTGCTGAGTGGTGGTAGTCTTCTGAGTGGCTGGGAGTGCTGTGAATGGAATGGGAATTAGAAATGAATGGTGAAGATTCTATCCCATGCGAGTGCCTACATTCCCTTGAGAAGCACTGGGGGGGGGGGGTCTGTGCCAAGAAGGGAGTGATGCAGACAGATAATGGGAGCAGGGATGTAGGGGGTGTCTGTCTGGTGCAAGTATCTAAATCATTGAGAAAAAGGTGGAACAGTCCTAGTCTGCAGTTCGGGTGTGAGTGCTGTAGTTAGATGAGGGGAACAAAGTTGTGTGGATTCTGTCTGATGATGGTATCCAAGGATAACACTAAATTTTCTGCAGATGAATGTTGGCATTAGTGACCACTTGTTCATTTCCTTAGATTATTTGCTGATTAAGTTATTCGTTTTTTTTTAATATTGGTAGAAGTATCTAAACTGAAATCTAGCATTTGGACAGGTGAATCAGAGAGGATTTACCACTCAAAAGCTTGAAGAAGTCATATAAGGCAAGATTGAGATGGATTTATTTCCTCTTAGAAAAGCTTGAGGGCATAAGTGATGAAGTAAAGTCAAGGCAAGCCTTCAATGAAATGGCATCCTAGGCAAAGACCTCCAAGATGCACTCCCATTGACTGTGCCTTCTAACACATTCGTCCTGCAGTGCCCCACCCCCCACCATTTCACTCCATCATGGTCTCGCTATATCATCCAGTGTACTTTGTTTCTACATTTTCAAACAGTTTATGTTATTCTTTGGCTTTTTCCTGCATCATTTAAACACTCCATAAATTGGCCAGACTGTACTGTAACAGCTGTGGATAAAATAATTGAATTAAGAAAGGGGATTGGGGGCTGATAGGCTCCCATAAGCCATGGGAGTTCTAGATGTTTTGAGGTGCATTTTAGAGTTCTGTTTTCACTTTTTTGATTCAGTGATGCCCTGTTTAAAATTCATGACTAAAGTGAGAAATGCAGTACTACTTTTCAGCTTTACAATTTTATTCATTCTGTATTCTTTCCAGACACCATAACTGGCCAAGAGTGCACTGTCATAACTAAAGAATAAGTAATGAAATTAGGCCAGGAGTCTGGGGGCTACTAGACCCCAGAAGCAATAGGGTTGAAGAATGTTGGAACTGCATTTTACAGTTATTTTCCAACCTTTTGATCCAGTGGTGGTATGAACAAAATCCAAGAGCAATAAAATAAATCTGTCTTATTTTTTAAATTGGGGTTAACAAAACAATACTTCACAATAAACTGAAAAAAATGTTTATGAAGAAGCATAAATCACCTCCAGAAATAGTGTCTGCCTCCCTACACCTCAAAAAAAAAAAAAAAAAAAAAAACCCACGCTCTGTGTATCCCTCTGGTTTATTTAGATAAAGGCACAAATGGTCACAGCCACATATTTCAAGTACCTGCAAGGTAGGTCTTGCCTCTTTAACATTAGTAATGCTTTTGAAAAAGTCACTGAAGTAGTGCATACCAGTTATGGGGTACATACAGCTTATCTTGACTTGTCCAAGGCTTTTTAACACCACTCTCTGTGCAGGCATTATTGGCAGAGATGTAAATTTAAATTTAAATCTAAATCAGTATGCTGTGTGGGAAACCGCTATTATAATGTCTAACTACTCTTCCATGTATTACATATGCATAAACTCTATCTGCTTTTCTTCATACTTTATGGTCAATCCCATTCCAGTAAAACATTGCAGTTGTGACACCCATGCATTAGCCTAGCAATCAAGGAGACTCAGTCCTCACCACTAACATCAGTGAGGGCATCCACACTGGGAAAGATAACAAAATCACACACAGTAAAGTACAATTTCCCTTAAGAGCACACAGACACCACAGTCAATCTGGGGCTAGTTTCTCCCTTTCTCTCCAGATCCCCAATAAGACTCCCCACTTGCACAGCTATAGGATGTAGATCTCAGCTTAGTGGTCAAGCTAAAACCTCCAGCAGTCTCTCTGTCCAACCAGTGCTTCATGTCCCTGCCCAAGCAGCTGACACACACACTCTTTGAGATATGAGTTGTATACAAACATACAAACACTCCTGGGGAAGGTTGGCACAGGTTCTCCAGCTATGCCCCCTTCTCTGCCAGGCTATAAGGTAGAAATCACTGTCACCAGCCACTAATATCAGCTACTAATAAGGCCCTTATCAAAGGATGTCCAATTATTACTGTGCAATATTATTATCCAAATGGTAAGTGTAACCGAACAGGAAGGCTTATTGGAGTGGCTTAGTACAGTAGCACTGTATACATGCAATGTACTCTAGAGCTTAAATTATCTCTACATAAAACAGCCACAGTTGAAATGTTTAAAAATATTTAATAAGAAATAATAAGAAATACGAGGTAATACACTACACAGTGCTAGTCAAGAGTTCAGAGATCACAGGAAAATGCTTAAAATAATACAGTAGACTACTTCTGACATCAATACAGAATATAATTAGTCTAATCTTCCTATTTCCTAGATATTTATAAGAGAGACATTAAAGTCTAAGATCCTACTGACATACAGAGTACATGCAGAGTGCTGGTGAGTTGAATGTTCTGAAGACAAATGCAAAATGCTCTGAGTCTCTTTCTCTCTCTCTCTCTCTCTCTCTCTCTCTCTCTGTCCTTAAATTGATAGCACATTACTACTGACTCATTTCAGATGACATCATTTTTTTCTCTGGTTCCCAGGCTAACAGAAACTCAGAGTTTAGCAGCCCTTTTGATCTTGCACCTGGTCAGGAAGCTAAAGCAATAAAATACATTATACATGCAAATTCTAGCAATTATCTCTGGTCTCAAAACAATAGCAAGAATTCCTTCATCCAGACATCTCGGCTCCGAGTTTTGAGATCAAACAATTATACAATGCTTGACTTATCAGCTTTCCTCCAACAGAGTGCAATGTGGTTAGATTTTTGAAGTTCAACATTTAACAAAGAGAACAAGCCTGTGGCTTACATTAATATTTACAAATGACAGAATTATCTACAAAGTTCTATCTGGCTAGGCTGGCAGCCTTCACATATCTTCACATATGACCCCCCCCCCCGGAGAACTCAAGCTAGTTTTTCAAGTGACTCTTGAGAAACTTTGCTTGAGAGGATTAGGTCTATCTGAGTATACCTTATCCCATTCCCTGTCTTGAGACTCCATCTGCATTGGCATTGCTACTCCCACTGTGGTGCTGCACTGACATATCATATGCTTGCAGCCATAGGCTCCATCTTAGCAATTTGGCATTTTGCTGGCTGGCTCAGTTTAACCATGTTAGGGGATTGTGGCCTGTAACTATAGTGAAATTCTTCCATACAGATAAGGCTGAAGATTCTGCAGTCCCCACACTATGGCTAGACATTCCTTTTCTGCACCTGCGTAGCATTCGTCCCTGGGTTGAAGCCTACAACTGAGATGAACCACTGAGTACTCTTCTACCTATGAAGAAATTTGGCAAAGTACAGCCCCCACCCCATGGTTTGAAGCATCCACCTGCACAACAAATTATTTACCGTAATCTGGACTGAATAACACAGGGGGTCCTCCCAAAGCTTCTTCAAGTTCTGGAATGCCTGCTCACATGGTGAAGTCCACATTATCTTATTTGGCCTGTTTTTCCTTGTCAAGTCTGTGAGGGCAGCAGCTATGGTACTATAACTAGGGACAAACTTTCTGTAGTACACTGCCGTCCCTAAGAATGCCTTCACCTGCTTTTTGGTAACAGGTGCATGCTGTGCCTGAATGGCTTAGACTTTGTCAGGTTCTGGCCTGATCTTACCACTTCCCACTCTATGTCCCAGGTAGGAGACCTCTGCCATACTCATAGGTTCATAGGTTCATAGGTTCATACTAGGCTATCTGCCCTAGGGCATTTATAAGCCTAGCCAGAGTGTGTTTGGCTTTCGCCACCCATTTTAAATTAATTTTGCTATGCCCTTTTTCAAGGTTAGTATACTGTGCCTCTGTCTAACAGTGACACAGAAGTGATACCCAGGGTAAACCTACGATCTCCCATCCACTCATCAAGATTCCTCCAATGAGGGACTCTGCCTAACCTGGACTGGGAGCCTCTGGGTTATAAATCTGTCCCTCCAGCATGTCCTATTTATTTCAGTGCTGAGGTTCAAGTCTCTCAAGCGCGTAGCTCGATGGGATTTGGATTTTCTGAGGTGCAGCATGTCCATTAATTCCGGGTTGGACATGGCTTTATACATCAGGCACAGATCGCCTCTGAGCAGGCTGGAGTTTATTTAACTGGGCAGCATATGGCATCTGTTTGAGCCCTTTGATACTCTTGGTGAGGTACTTTTGGGGTCTTTCCAGTTGCTGCAGGTGTCTGGTAAGGTACATCCCAAAAAGGGCATTGTACTCAATTATGGGCCTAATGAGGGATGAGTAAAGAAGCACAATGACCTCCCCTGTTCTAGATGTGAATCCCTTCATGGGGTGGGCTATATAAAATGTTTTTCTAACCACTTTGGCCACGTGGTTGTCAAATGAGAGATTGCTATCAGCGTGGGTCCCCAGGTCCCTAATTACTTCTTCTGTACTTAATTGATTACCGCCTATGTGGTAATTTGTGGGCACTTTGTTTTTGCCAAAGGGGATGACTATACACTTTTTGGCATTTAGCTTGAGGCCATGGCTCTGGCACCAGTTGTCTGTTTCTATGAGGCCCTTTTGGAGGATGCTTGTGTCGGCTGGAGAGTCGATTATGGTGCCCAGTTTGCAGTCATCTGCGAACTTGGTCAGCCACAGTCCTTCCGTGTTGGCCTGTACCTCCGAGAAATATATACCGAACAAGAGAGGTCCCAGGACTGAGCCTTATGGGATGCCACTTGTAACTGGTTTGGAGTCTGACATGGCTCCAGCAATTCTAACCATGTGGGTTCTATCCTTGAGCCAGTTTGCAACCCATCTAGTGACATAGGGGTTAATATTTAAGCTGGTGAGCTTATCTATAATGCCCGAGTGGGGTATTGTATCGAAGGCTTTTGCGAGGTCCAGGTAGGCTGTGTGGACCACCTTCCCCTCGTCAATGGCCTTGGTGACTGTTTCAAAGAAATCAACTAGGTTTAAGAGGCAAGATCTGCCCTTAAAAAAAACGAACTGGGTAGGATCCAGTGTTTGTAGGTCCCCAATATCTTTATTTATGAGGTCCATGATGATCCTTTCCATAGCTTTGCAGACCAAGCTAGTCAGGCTTATGGGGCGATAGTTTCCAGGATCCGTTGAGGCACCACCTTTGTGAAGAGGGACCACTGTTGCTGTACGCCACTCTTTGGGTACATATCCTGTAGTAAGGCTAAGATTGAACAGTAGTTTTATGTTTGGGTTTGGCTCTTCTTGGAGTTCATGAAGGACGCAGCCCGGGACACCATCTGGTCCCATTGATGCTGTGTTTTCTGCTTTGGAGAGGGCGGCTCTTACCTGAGCATCTGAGATGTCAGGGGGGCAGCACTCTGCTGGGATAGATATTTGCCCGTTTGGTGGGGAGGGGGGGGGTTTGTGCTGAACCTGTCAGCTAGGATGTTGGCAATGTCTGTGGGTTCGATGTTTTTTTCTCATTTTGGACTAATTCTGAGCATATCTGGGAATTCCCACCCAGGTTCCTAACATAACTAAAGAAAGCCTTGTGATTATCCTTAGTGTCCTGTGCAATTTTTCTCTCAAAGCTGGACTTAGACGATTTTATGAGTGCCCATAGTTTTTTGCTAATACTGATCAGAGATGCCTTCCCTTTTTGGGATTTTGCTCTATCATGTAGTAGCTTCCTCCTTCTATTGTATAGTTTGTTTATGGCTGGGGTCCACCAGACAGGACGTCTGCCTTTGGAGGATTGGGTCTTGGTTTTATTTGGGACTGCATGATTCATGCATTCCTGAAGGTGTTCATAGAATGCGTTTATAAAGGATTCTGCAGTCTGGGCTGTATTTTCCACAGGCTCGGGGGCTTTGAACGATTCCACCTCGGTTTTGAGGAGTGTGAAATTTGCTTTAGAGAAGTTTTTCACTGTGGTTTTCTGGGCAGGGGGTGGGGTCGGGATGTGAATATCCAGAGAGATTAGTTTATGGTCTGATCTTACCAGTGAGGGATACACTTCTGTAGAGTCCCCATGTTGGTGATGATCAGGTCCAGTATGTTTTCCCCTCTTGTGGGAGTGGTAACAAGTTGTTCCATAGCATTTGAGTTTATAAATTCTAGGAACCTTTGGACTAGGGTGTTGAAGCTAGAGTAATGCTCCCAGTCTATGTTTGGGTAGTTGAAGTCGCCCAATATAATGGTGTTTGGAGAGACCTTCATATTTTCCAGTGTTCTCAGGAAGGCCGAGTGGGGTTCCTGGGTTTGGGAGGGTGGTCTGTAGCAGGCTATAAACTGGAAGGCAGTTTTACCCATTGTTAGTTGCACATGGATAGTCTCTGATGCTTCGTGCTGTGCCACCAACCTGGAGGTGTGGGTATCTTTGACAGATATTGATACTCCCCCTCCTTTTTTGGTTGGGTCCAAGTTTTCGGGCCGAAAAGCATGGTATGAGGTATAACCTGGTAGTGCTGGGGTGCTCTTGGGAGCCTTGAACCAGGTTTCTATTACTGCACAGATATCGATGTTCTCCATGTTAAGGAGAGTTTCGAGTGCATGCATCTTGAGGTTTAGACTTCTGGCATGAGTAGCATTACTCTTAGTTTCTTATCCCTTGTGATACCTATGGAGGTGGGTTTGTCTTCTGAGCCTTGCCTAAAAAAGGCACTATGGGGGAAGCAAGAGCCTTTGCCAATATCTGAAAGCCCAGGGGTGACAGGTGTAAGCTGTTGAGCATGTCATCCCAGGCTGACAGGCATTGGATCCCCTTTGAATGACACCAATACTTAAGCCAGTTGTTGAAATTGATCATCTTGTCTTCATATTGTGGCATCATTCTTGGTGAGGGTAAGATTCTACTCAAGGTCAGGGTCATACCGGCCTGGGCTACATGCTCATAGAGCTCCTCTATGTCTCTTTTCATGTAGTCCAGGGAGGTACGTCTCAGGTCATTCACACCAGCATGGACAATGACCGAGTCATATTTGTACTTGCCTTGGAGTGACCTGAGTGCTTGTGTTATGTGGCGGATCCTAGCGCCCGACAGGCAGCTCACTGTGACCTTATCCTTGTTCAGCTTGGTGAGCGGGATGTCAGTGTGCCTGACGATAGAGTCACCTATTACAAGTGTATCAGGTGTGTTGTTTAGCCTTTAGGGCTGTGACTATTCATCACATTGGCTTTGTGAGCTATGTGTTGCATGTGTTTTGTTTTGGGGTAGCAGTTGCTTGGGTGTCTGCTTTGGAGGTCTCTGCTGCTTAGGCAGATTTTTATTTAGAGCCTCCGAGTATGTTTTTGTGTGTTTATGTGTTTGGTTTGCTGTCGTGATAGGGCTATATGAGACTGGAATCGTAGTGAGTGTGGTTTCCTTCTCCTCCTGACTGGTTACGCCAGTACTGAGTTGAGAGAGCTTAGCCTCCAGTTTGGCTATATGGTTGCATCTCTCACATGTTTTGGAATTTGTTGGGAGGAGGAGAGGGTTGTCTGTGTACATGAGGCAGTTGTAACATTGCCTCAAGATTCCCAGATTCACCAGCTGGACCAGAGAGGAGACTGACAACTGACCTTTGGACATGCTAGAATAGTACTGGGAATTCCTTTATAATTGAAAAAAAGGGCCAATGGGGAACAAGGTACTCAAGGGGGGTTTGTGAGGGTGTAGTACTTTTAATTTTTTAGTGCTGACTTATATAATTGCTTTAGTGAGCAAGTGCCAGGTAACTTAAATGCAATGTGTTACAGGTAACTTAAATGCAAAAACAACAAACAGTAACTTTCTTTCAAGTGAAACAAGGAAATAAGTACAGTAAGCAATGCAGATATCATTAGGGATCCACAGAAGCACTGAAAAGCCGCAGTTTAGGTGGAATTAGCATTTCAGGGAAATAACAAGCAAACAAACAACAAGCATACAAACAAAGCTAGATTCAACAGGCCTGGATCTAGTCTATGCTACAGCAAACAAGATGTACCAATTTCAGTAAGAAACAGTTCAAATATGCAGGCACTATAAGCCTTTAACCAGAAATTCCCAGCTCAGAAGGGCAGAGTCCAGCCTCTCCTCCCACAAGAGTGCAGACCACAAACCTTCTTAATGTAAAATAACTGGCCTGAAGCCCAAGTGCTTAAACCAGAACTAATACACTTTTAGAATAACAGACACTGAGCCCTCAATCAGCAGTTCCCAACTTAGAAGGATGTAAGCTACCTGTCCTGCCACCACAGTGCAGGCCACAAACCTTCCTAATGTAAAACAACTGGTCTGAAACCCAAGTGGTTAATCCAAAAAGACTTAGAATGATAGCTACACTTTAATCAAGTTAGTACCAAGCAGTAATAAATACAATTGAATACTTTAAAGAATGCCTGGATTAGTGCTCAAGTTATACAAACAAAGCTAGATTCAGCAGGCCAGGATCTAGTCTATGCTACAGCAAACAAGGTGTACCAATTTCAGTAAGAAGCAGTTCAAGTATGCAGGCACTATAAGCCTTTAACCAGAAATTCCCAGCTCAGAAGGGCAGAGTCCAGCCTCTCCTCCCACAAGAGTGCAGACCACGAACCCTCTTAATGTAAAATAACTGGCCTGAAGCCCAAGTGCTTAAACCAGAATTAATACACTTTTAGAATAACAGACACTGAGCCCTCAATCAGTAGTTCCTGACATTTACCTGACATTTACTGGGCTTAATGGTCATCTCTGCTCTCTGTAGTCTGCCCAGCACCTCCCTGACATGTTGAAGGTGCTCTTGCCAGGAATGGCTGTAGTTGGCATATCATCTAGGTAAGCAAGGGCAAACCCTCCTACTCCTGCTAGGATATGCTCTACTAGCTTTTGGAAAGTTGCTGGGAAACTTTCATCACAAAGGGCATCGTTGTGAACTCATACAAGCCAAAAATAGTCACAAAGGCTGACTTCTCCCTGGCACTGGGAGTCAAGGACAACTGCCAGTAACCTTTGGTAAGATCAATGGTTGTAAGATACTTAGCCCCACCCAGCTGCTCTAGGGCCTTATCTGTCTTAGGCATGGGGTAAGCATCTGACTCTGTGTGACTATTTAATTTCCTGTAGTCCACACAGAACCTGGTGCTGCCATCATTCTTTGGCACCAGCCCCACTGGAGAGGCCCAGGGACTGTTGAAATCTTGAATTACCCCTAGTTCCAATATCTCCTGTATCTCCTCCCTGAGAGTCTGTTTGACTCTCTCAGGCACCCTAAAGAGGCCTGCCTAATGGGCCTTTGGGGTCCTGTAGCCACCTTGTGCTGCACCAGGTGGGTGCACCCAGTTTTCCAGTGAATATGTCCCCAAACTCCTGTAACACTGCTCAGATTTCTCAAACCTGGGTAGGAGATAGCTGCTGGGACATTGCTACCTCTTCTACTTTGGTGTCAGTTCGATCCTCACTGAGGAGATCAGTCACCAGATTTCCCTCAGACTCCTCCTGTAATCCACTGCAAATACTCAGCACAATGGCCTCCCTATCATGGTAAGGTTTCATCATGTTAACATGGTACAATTTGTGCCTCTGCCTTCTGCCTAGCAGTTCCACCATGTAGTTAACATCACTTACCTTTCTTACCACCGAGTAGGGTCCCTCCCAAGCTGCTTGCAGCTTGTTGTGTCTGACAGGAATGGGAACCATTACCTGCTGCCCTACAGGATACTCTCTAGCTCAAGCATTCTTGTCATACCATACCTTTTTCTGTTGTTGGGCTTCTGCCAGGGTCTCCTGGGCTAAGCCCATGAGTTCCCTGAGCCTTGTCCTGAGGTGTAGGACATATGCCACAGCAGACTCCTTGTGAGATTCACACTCACCTTCCCACTCATCTCAAATTAGATCTAGAGGTTTCCTTACCCTATGCCCATAAAGCAACTCAAAGGGTGAAAAAAACTGTGGATTCCTGGGGAACCTCTTTGTAGTAAATAAACAACAGATGGGGCAAATATTTGTCCCACTACCTCTTAAACTGGTCTGCAAATGCCCATAGCATGGACTTGATGGTAGAGTTTAACCTCTCAACAAGACCATTAGTCTGGGGATGGTAGTGGGTGGTCTTCAGGTGCTTCACCCCACAGTACTTCCACAGACAAGCCAGCAGGTCTGACATGAAATTGGCACCTCTGTCAGTCAGTATTTCTTTTGGGAAAACTACCCTGCTGAAAATCTCTAACAAAGCATTTGCCACCTTTTCTGCCTCAATGGAGGACAAAGCCACTGCCTCAGGGTATATTTTAGCATAATCTACCACTAATAGGATATACTTTTTCCCTGTGGAACTTGGGGTACTCAGAGGCCCCACAATATCCATAGCTACCCTCTGAAATGGCTCCTCAATCACACGCAAAGGCATCAAAGGAGTGCTTGCCTTGTATCCTGCCTTGTCTACCTTTTGGCACTACTCACAAGTCCTGCAGTACCCTGTTACATCTCTGAAAATTCCTGACCAATAGGAGTTTTGCATAATATGTCTCTTTGTACATTTTATGCCCATATGACCTACAAAGGGAATACCATGGGCTACAGCTAGAAGTAGTGCCAGACGGTAGACTCTCGGCACTACCAACTGCTGTATTCTGTCACCTTCTAGCCCTCCCTCAGGGGTACACTCTCTCCTTTGTCCCAGTATACAGATTCCTCCTTTCCTTGAGAATCAGGTCCCTCACTTGCTACCTCTCACAGGCCTTGCAATGTAGGGTCTGAAAGCTGAGCCTGTTTCAACTCCCTCTTTGTAACCCTCCCCAGCTCCCCTTCCACAGGAAGTCTGGTATCCTCTGACAGTGGTGCCTCACTGTCAGCCTGGGTACTACTACTCACCTCTACCCTTGCAGTCCCTTTGTCCAGGGGAACATCAGTACCCACAAGCAGCTGTGGTTCACCTTCAGTCTCACTGCTACAGGGTACCACCCTCCCTGAAGTAACCACCTCACCAGTCCCAGCTGCAAGCATGCGGTCTGTCTGAGTCTCCCCCAGGCTACCAGACTCACATGCTTGTCTCCTAGCCTGACTGTGTATAACTGCATAAAAGCACATGGTACTGCCTCATCCAAATCCTTCCTTATCAGGAAATCTGCAGGATGATAGTTTGGTACCCCTGTTGTATCAAGACAACCTACTGTTGCCATTTTATCTTTCCCACTTACTGGCTCTCTCACCTTTTGTTTCCCACCTTGCCTCTGTGGACATCTGTATGCCACATGGCGCCACTGGTTGCATTAAAAAAAAATTAACCCTAGGTCCTGGACATGTACCGGGGCTAGTGGCTTCCGCGGCTACTGGCAGATTCTGTTGGGGCAGTCTGGGCTGCCCACCATGGGTTCCTTTAGACCCATAAGCAGTACTGGGAGCCCATTTCCTGTGCAAGGGTTCCCTGCTTGCTAGGTATAGGTCTCTCTTCTTCCCCAACTCTTCTGAAGTAGCAAATTTTCTATCAGCTAACCAGATCCTCATGTCCTCAGGCAAAGTGTTAAGGGCTTATTCCCTCACCAAAAGGTCTGCCAACATTCAAAAGTGGTGATCTGACATCCACTCACCCACTTATGAAAATAAGTGCTCAGTTCAGCAACATATTCACACACACTTTCATCTGCCTTACATCTATGCTCACAAAACATTTACATATAAGTTTCAGGTGTTAACTTAAAACATTCTAACAAGCAATTCTTAGCAGTATAATCAAAACATTCACAATCAGTTAATTTAGACAGCACAGTTACATCTTTACCACGGAGTAAGAGGGTCAGGATCCATACCCAGAGCCTTTGGTCAACATCATCCTGTTTACATACTCTCTCTAATATATGAATGAAGCTATCAAAATTATCCCCTTTGTAAACTGTGGAAGAAACTTACTGACCTTTTGTGCTTCTGGGATCCAGCTACTCCCTTCCCCATTACCTCCATGACTCTGTTTAAGAGTTAGGATCTCCTTTTCATGCTGCCTCTGCCGCTCTTTTTCCACAGCTTCCATTTCCAAATGCCTGGCCTCCAACTAAAATCTCTTAGCTCCAGATGGATTTTTAAGTCCTCTGCACAAAGGATGAGCTGTCCATTCCCTGAATGTTTTATATCTCCATGCCCAGTCTAATCATCTGCCTGGTTGCTGTTTTCTGATGCAGCTGTGACCAAAGCTGCAATCATGTCTGCCTTAGTCAGGTTTCTATGCACCAGTCCCCTAGCCTGGCACATCTCAGCCAGCTGGCTCCTTGGCAGCTTTCTGTACTCCTCTGCAGACATGCTTGCCTGCATTCCCTGACTAACTAAGCAAACAGAAGAAATAAAACTGTTTGATCTGAACTCTGAATATTCACTGCGTGGCTGATTTAGAGTACAAAAACACTTTCAATGATCACTGTACACAAGCTACAGGAATTCACTGTCCACACCATTACAAGACAATTGCCAACCAATTAATACATGGTGTGGATATTCCACCACTGCCAAAAAATTAATATGTGATGCCCGTGCACTGCCCCAGCAATAAA
>NC_056729.1:1091071625-1091114125 GCF_019279795.1 Protopterus annectens | reverse complement strand
TCATTTAAGCCATGTCCTTCTGTACCCATCAATTTAGTTATCCACATGGCTTCTACACTTTCTGTCCTGTTGCAGATATCTCCCTTTCTTATATTCTCCTGCAACAGGGCTATGACTCTGAATCTAAAAATGTGGGTCATATCAGTATTCATAATGTGTCTGGCTAAAGCATTCACCTTATTACCCTTCCTGATATTATAGACATGCTCTCTGATGCGTTCCTTTAAACTCCTATCTGTCTTCCCAACATAGAATTTGGCACATATACAGCAATTGGCTAAGTAAACTACATGTCGGCTCAGACAGTCAGCTCTAATGTCAAAATAAAAATCTCGATCCAAATCTGGCAGCCAAAAACTGACTAAAGAACAAAAAACAACCTGCCAAAAAGAGAACTCCCACTGAAATGTCTCCAAAGAACTGTAGACAAATAATGTAAAATAAAACAGAGACGCAGACAGCTGTAAAATCCAGGATAGGCCTTTACTGAGTGCAAAACACAAGCGCTTTCACAATCTAGCTTCTTCAGGTGTAACAAAGCACTTAAAACAGACACACCTATATACTCACTGCATATCACATGTCTGAAGTCATATGACTAAGCATCACTAAAGCAAATCCTTTAAAGCTATACTAACATGAATTATATTCTAACTAACTAGTTTTTGGCTGCCAGAGAACCCACTAAGATGGCTGAAGACATTATTACCTTGGATGCTATCAATTCTACACCCTTGGAGAGAGTATACAGTAAGAAGTTAGACAACTATTTGACTGATATTAATAAGAAGGAAAATCCACTTATGAATTGTTCTGCTATGGTTTTGGACAACACCAACAGTGTCTCATACGATGTTATAGCACTAAAAACTGAACTGTTTGCCCTAGAAAAAGAACTGTATAAGTTAAAAAGGAGCCAATTTGAGAAATATCATCTCGAGGTATGTTTAAGAGAACAGATTATACCTCGAGGATTACGCATACTCACAATGTCCTCATTTCATAATGGGGACAATCAGTTACTAGAAGAATGGCAGAGGATTAATTTACAAGCCAGTTTTGGGTATTTGCGTGCATTAATCTCAGCAGCCGAGAGAGAGATGGCTAACTCCGTGGGTAACATCAATGTACTTTATAAGAGACTGTGCAATAATTTTCCAGTTAAGGTTATAGATGAATATATGGAAGAAATTATGGGCTCCTTGTTACATTATGAAAACAAACTACAGAAAATAAAGGTGGGGAAAATAATTAGAGATAGAGGCAATTTCCGTACAGGGAATATTTTTATGTGGCCCAGGGATGAACGAGAGACAAGGGAGAGTGATTCTACTGATCCATCACATAGACCGGAAGTGATGACGTCAGCCACCAGAACGGAAGTGGTAACACCGGTGATGACGGACCCAGACACGAGGGGAAGCACGAATATGGCGGAGATGACAGAGATAAATCCAGCAGCGAGCAATGATGATGTTACAACTGGGCAAGTTGACCAGGGAGCGAGGAGGAAGGTCATTGTTACGACGGCACAAATTCATCATGAAGAACAAAATGGTTTAGGAGATTCTTTGCCAGGGGATTTTTTACAACAGTACAACATAGACTTTCCGCTGCCGATGAAAACGTATGGCTTCAAGTCCAACAGAGAACAGTCGAGAGGGAGAAGCACTACGAGGGGCAAGAGGAAATGGGAACAACCTCAAGAAAATCAGATGAGTATAAAAAAGGCATTCATGAACAACAGAAGAACTTAGTGTTGAATTTATCTAAATTTTTATTGAATGACTATCATTTATCTGTTTTATGTAAAGGGCTATCATTTATACCTACGAGTTACTCCTGCTATGCAGAAGTTATTTTGGACATTAAGATGTTTGCCAGAAATTTAAACTTGAAACTTTTGTATAAAGATAATGCAGACGCTAATAGCAAATGTGTAGGGTTTTCCAAACCCAGCTCTTTCATGCCTAATAGTAATGTTTTAGTCAATGCTTTTGAGAAATTGTGCATACGAGATATATATGAGGCTAATGTTAAACAGGGATTTAAGCCACACAATAATTTAAAGCAGAATATGACACGACAGGAAAGAGAAGCGTTATTAGAATTAGAAAGGAATGAACAAATTATTATAAGACCAGCAGACAAAGGGGGTCTCATAGTGGTGTTAGATAGAGATAGCTATAAAAATAATATATCTGCCAGTCTAAAGAATGACTCTTCTTACGAAATAATAGGAGTTGAACAGGTATCAGGTTATATTTCAAGAGTACGTATGGTATTGGAAGGGCTATTTACAAATGGTATGATAGATGAGAAACTTTTGGAATATTTTTTGGTACATAAACCCACTATACCCATATTGCAAGGCCTTCCAAAAGTGCATAAATCAGTTGTCACCCCTCCAATGAGACCTATTGTCTCTAGCAGAGGTTGGTGTACTGAACCAGTTTCGATTTTCATAGAGAAACACTTGAGACCTGTTTTAGACAGCAATAAGTACGTTCTCAAAGACACGGAACACTTTTTAAGGGATTTATATGAATTTGTTGAAGAGTATGATTCCAATATAATGTTTGTCACATTAGGTGTCGTGTCCTTATTTACTGTCATTCTGAATGCAGTAGGATTGGCAGCAGTGAAGGACCTTTTAGAGGTGTATACGGAATATACACCAGAGAAGATACGTTTGTTACTCACATTGTTGGGGTTGGTTTTAGAGCATAATTTATTTCTATTTGATGAGCAGTTCTACAGGCAATGCAGCGGCGTAGCTATGGGCACATCTTGTGCCAATAGCTACGCCAATGCAGTCATGGTCAATGGGAAGATTCATATATTTTGAAAGGTCCTTATATTCATTTACTCCCTTTTTACCGTAGATTTGTAGATGATGTCTTTATTGTGTGGGGAGGCAGTGAACAGCAGCTATCTGATTTTTTAGAATTTATAAACATGAGCACATCGTTTTTACAATTTACTCATAGGTCTTCAAAAAATAATATGGATTTTTTGGATGTGGAGATAGTTAAATGTATTGAAGGTGGAGTGTACACCAAACAATACAGGAAGGACTGCCATGTAAATCGTTTATTGCATAGGAGCAGCGCGCATCCACCACATATTTTTAAAAATGTAATAACCAATCAAGTGATGAGAGCCTCTAGGCTCAATGTGAGAGATGAGGACTTCAGCAAAGAAGTGGAGAAAGTGATGGTGTATTTGGGAGACAGGGGATACAATGATAATACTCTTAGGAAATATGTACCGCAAGCAGTAGGTAGGAGAAAAGATCAAGCCATGCCATATTTTTCAAGGAAGTTTAATCATGGAAGTGAAAGACAAGAGGCATCCACCAATTATAAACTTAGGATGTCCTTGAAATACACCGCTGATGTAC
Organism: Protopterus annectens; assembly: GCF_019279795.1. Classification (NCBI taxonomy): domain Eukaryota; kingdom Metazoa; phylum Chordata; order Ceratodontiformes; family Protopteridae; genus Protopterus; species Protopterus annectens. The sequence goes on along the minus strand of NC_056729.1, from coordinate 1,091,110,722 downwards.
ACAAGTACACTGAAATAGTTAAGAAACATTGGCAAATTCTGCTGACTGATCATGAGGTAGCTGGCTTGGTGGACACAGTACCCAGATTTAGTTTCAGGAACAATAGATCTCTGAAGAGGCGACTCTGTTATCCGAGAGATGGGCAGATGAGCAATGGTAGTGGAGGGACGAGACCTTGTGGCAGTTGCAATTGGTGCCAGTATATAGACACTAGTGATCACTTTTACCATCCAGATTTGGATTGAGATTTTTATTTTGACATTAGAGCTGACTGTCTGAGCCGACATGTAGTTTACTTAGCCAATTGCTGTATATGTGCCAAATTCTATGTTGGGAAGACAGATAGGAGTTTAAAGGAACGCATCAGAGAGCATGTCTATAATATCAGGAAGGGTAATAAGGTGAATGCTTTAGCCAGACACGTTATGAATACTGATATGACCCACATTTTTAGATTCAGAGTCATAGCCCTGTTGCAGGAGAATATAAGAAGGGGAGATATCTGCAACAGGACAGAAAGTGTAGAAGCCATGTGGATAACTAAATTGATGGGTACAGAAGGACATGGCTTAAATGAATGTATTCCCCTGAGACCGAAACTTAAAATGAGGCCTCTTTGCAGATAAAGTCATAGGTTTATGTATATGTGTTTTTATATATGAAACTTTGACATATGAATTATTTATTTGTTTTTTGCAGGTTAGGAATTGGTTATTAAAATACATTATTTATTGATATATAATGTTTATATATTTATATTTATTTAGGAAGGAATATAGTATTTTTTGTCATCGTAATTTTTATCATTGTCTTGTATAAATATTGTCTTTCACATCTAGTTAGTTAGAATATAATTCATGTTAGTATAGCTTTAAAGGATTTGCTTTAGTGATGCTTAGTCATATGACTTCAGACATGTGATATGCAGTGAGTATATAGGTGTGTCTGTTTTAAGTGCTTTGTTACACCTGAAGAAGCTAGATTGTGAAAGCGCTTGTGTTTTGCACTCAGTAAAGGCCTATCCTGGATTTTACAGCTGTCTGCGTCTCTGTTTTATTTTACATTATTTGTCTACAGTTCTTTGGAAACATTTCAGTGGGAGTTCTCTTTTTGGCAGGTTGTTTTTTGTTCTTTAATTATTTTTAACTAAGTTTCATATTTTACACAAAGTATATTCACAGTTCATTTCTTATGCTATGTTTCTTTAAGTTCTCAACATTTCTGTCATGTGATTTTAAATTTGTATTTAAATGGATGTGATTTGTATGTCTCTTGATCACACCTGATGAAGCCTATGGTGAAAGCGCTTGTGTGTCTTATGGATTTTTCTGCTGCTTATTAAACTTTTTTACTACTTGGAACCTGGAGCCCTGCCTACGCTGGTTTTGTATTTGCATTCTACTTGGTGTGAGTGCAGGCACCTGGATATCTGTGGTGGTTGTGTTAACAGATGTTATTTAGCTTGCTTTCTAGAAATTACTTTGATGCAAACTTGATTTAATGTGGAATTGAGTTACCATGCAAAAATTAGTATTGTGATTTTACACTAAACCTACCTCCTCTATTTGTCATCAGTTTGATAAAAGACACAATAAAACATACTTTAGAGCATTCCAGTCATAGTAAATTGGTCATTTTAGGGGACCTCATCCCCAACAGAAAAGACCACTTTAAAGCCATCTGAATATGATTCTTGCTTCTCTCAGTTTCACATGTGTAGTTAAAGGTGATATTATACTCACCATAAATATTGGTAAAAACTCATTACTGGATGCCAGAATTGCTAATGCACTTTAAAGGAAAAAACGATTGCATATCTTTCTTGATGATTTCAGTCATCACTGCCCACATCTTTTCTCCTGGTCCAAAAATTACCTAAATTTCAAAAAGAAACTCAGTTACTGCATTGTATTCCTATGCAATGAGAATCACTACTGCTTCTAGAGGTAGAACTTTCTAACTGCTCCTCAATTTATAATTCCTCTAGCCCTATAGTTAGACTTTCAGAATTCAACAGCCTTTTCTCTCTAATGCAGGCAAATCACTTCCTGTTAGATAAAGGATATTTAAAGCAACAAGCTTTCTTGGTTAAATCATGATCACAGAGATTTCATTAAAAAGGAAATTAAGACCTGGACTGATTAAAAAGTTGATGATCAAAACAAAACTACAAAAATAGTAAGGCTTGAAAGATTCCACTAGGCTAAAAACTAATTACTCTAAATGTGAATTCTAGAGAAATCTACAAACTGAGCAGCTTGGTAACCCAAGAAATGTTGGAACACCATTAGGTTTATAGGTTAGTTGCCCTTGTGGGCCATTTAAAGCCTCCCTAATTCCCCAATGTAAGAATCAAACCCCACACTTTGTGATGGTGAGGTAAACACCTTAACCATTATATCAACCTCCCATTAACACCCTAAATGTAAACATGGTATTTCCAAAAACTGTCTCTTCTAATTAGATGATATTGAATCACAGTATTAAATAAACCAGTTCAAAATGCCCTTTGTATACAGTCTCCACTTCTGACAATCCGAAATGACCGAGATCTGTCACCCTGCTTCATAAAATAAAATAGTTGAGTAGTCCATTTCTATTTTGAATCAGTAAGTAAAAAGACATTTTTAGAATACCTACAGAAACACTGATTATACTTACAAATCTAAATGTCATATTTAAATTCTACAGGTAGGAAGATGGTTCCTCAATAAACTATTTTTAACATTCAAATGAAGAGTCTCTCATCTAGTGCTATGTTCTTTAGAGTCTATTTTTCATTTTAGGTAACCTACTTTACTTTCTAATATTTGTACTTTATGCAGACTAAGGTGAAGCCTTGTTTGCCATTACTTTGCTGCCTATACAGAAGATGCCCTAGGTCAACTGGTGCCCTAGGCAAAAGGGCTCCATGGTGCCCCCACAACACCACCCAGTGCCCCCATCCTGGTCTACCTATAACAAATAAATACTGGAAAAGTGCCTCTGTTAGAGCAGCTCCCTAGGTGGTCCCCTATTTGGCCTATGCCTAAGGCCGGCTATGTGCCTATAGTAAACATTCTTGGTGAACTTTGTTTATTTCTGCCTCATGCTACTGTACTATAAAGATGAGGAATTTAATGTTCTTAACCACCCATGACTGGACTGTTAGTTAATATTTGCTGGACCTTTTTTTCCTATTTCTTTTATTTCTTTGGTATAGCATCCTCATTTTTGCATATTTCTTAATGACTAGCAGTCTCTTAACCCTCAAATAAGGTACTTTATTCAAATTTCCATGCACAATGAAGAAGGAATCATAGACATTTTGCTATATTGGTAGAGCCTCAGCCATTACCTTCATCTTGAAGTTCATAACTGTGCCATAATTGTTAAATGGTTACTGTTCAACTGGATTAACTGCCTTTTGAAGTATGGACTTCTTCTTTTGGCTTTTCCCGATTAGGGGTCGCCACAGCGGATCACCTGTCTACTCATGACTGGCAGTAGAGTTTTTACGGTGTCGATTATGGACTATATTTAATAAATGTTTATGTCATCCTAGTGCTGTGTGATTACATAAAAGTCAGTATGTGAATTATTTCAAAGAACTTCCACAACTGACTGCATAAAACATTTAGGTGTTTCTGTGATTTTTGAGCCCTGTTTCAGTGATATGTCTTTAAAAATAACTAACCTTCCCTGAGGTACTACAACCTCAGGATTAATTCTGTTAACTAAGAAGGTACAGATCGTAAAGCTCTGCATGGGATGTGAGGAAGATTCGCACCTCCCTGAACCAACCTCTATAATTGTGCTCTTTTTTTTCAGTTGGGATATAAAATGGGATATTGCTGAACCATAACTCATAAAATTACATATATCTTATATTGAACTTGCTGTTTACGTAAGTCATGTTTTTTTAACACAACATTAATTTGGTGCAATTTGAATTATGTAACCACTAGCACTAATGTTCAAAACAAGAACAAAGAATATGTAAGTAAGGTTAGATAAGAGTTTATTTTATAGGTGGCGCAGTGGTGCAGTGGTTAATGTTGTCACCTCATAGCAAGCAGTTCTGCGGTTCAATTCTTGGCTGGGGTGCCTTCTCTGCAGAGTTTGCATGTTCTCCCTGCATTCATGTGGGTTTCCTCCGTGTACTCTGGTCTCCTCACACATTCTAAAGACATGCATCTGGAGCATTTCTCCCTGGGCCTCCGCTGAAAACAGACTCTGTGGAACCTAGTTAGACTTTCCTGGTCAATAAATGTAATATAGATTATTTAGAATGAACGAATGAATGCAATTTTGTTTAATGGGAAATTGATTTTGGCAATAATATTGTGAAAAATTTTATTTTTTTTTACTCAGTTTTATTTTCAATTAAAATAACATTTACATAATATTTTTAAATATCATTTTAAACAACTATATACAATATTTACAATAGCCTGACTTTCAACTATACACACTGTGTGTTAATAAATATAGAATTGACAGATCAGTTATCAGAGATACAATATTGATTATTGTAGAGTGTCCAACAAAGATATAACTTTCTTCCAAGGATTATTTATCAATGGCCTGGGATAGACTCGTAGTTCTTTGACTTTTATTTCCATCGATTCAGTTGTCCTCAGTAAAGTGTAGAATTCTTACGAGGTCGGTGGTGTATTTAAATTCCACTTTCTGGTTATGCATTTTATTGATGTGGAGAAAGAGTCAATTATGAAAGAATAACAAAGAAGAGGTTATAAGAAAAATGATAAATAGTAAAAAAAGAAATATGTATACATATGCCTGTAGATATGCACATTTTGTAAATATTTAAGTAATGTTTTTATGCTGAGTCAAATGAAGGACTCATAGTTTTTTGATAGGTGCTGTGGGATCTTTTTTTGCATTCATTTAAGCTACCACCAACTGAAGTAGATGGGTACTCAGTTTAATTTCTTTTCCAAAGAACTACACACTCAGAAGTGCAGCACTCCTTTTATGCTGCACTGAATTTTCAGCAATCCTTCTACCTGGTGTGGGAATAGAACCTAAAACCTTTGCACCCAAGGCAAGTGTGTGACCTGTTGTACCACTGATACAGTGTTATAACTTGCTACATTTGGCCATTACAAGATCTGCATTAACCACTGTGTCGCCATCACGTTTATAACTTTTATACTTTTTTTGCATTCACATTGTCCTTCATCAGAGAGAATCTTGAATGAAAGAGTTTCTGGTTTAAAGGTAAGGAGTTATAGTGGTTGGAAAGTATAAATCAGGTATCATATGGAGTAGAAGCATACATCACTGATATTGGGCAAGATTCACAGAGATGCTCTGCACACCTAAGCAAGGCTTGCACCACTTATTGGTGATTTACTACAGTATAAAGCACACACAATTAAATGTTGTTGTATCGTTTGGCTTTTTCCTGATTAGGGATCGCCACAGCGGAACTCCGGTCTGCTAATGATTGGCAGTAGATTTTTACATACCAACTTGCCAGGCCTGATGCACAACCTTCAATGAAGGTCCACCCATTCATGCATGTCTCCACACAGAAGACGCTATAGCTGAGAATCGAACAGGACAACGTCTTACTGTGAGGTGACAACACTACTGCAGCACCTGCAAAAATCTGCATGGCTGAGTAACTGTCACATTTCTGTCACCAATCGCTGGGTGAAGGGCAACACCCAACATGGCAGAAAATAGCTGTGGCTATCACACCTGTGGCTCCTCAACTTTATGACCTGAAAAAATAAGACAAAATAGGAAGGATAATATTAGTGATAATATCCTACAAATGGCATAAGTAATATAGTACAATAATCACAGTGGACCATAATTACCTGCTGCCCCATTAGCCTCACACTCTGCCCCTGACAAAAACACAATGGACAGAACAGCCATCTTAAACAGGTGTTAGTGAGATACAAATTTCAGTACAACATTACACTCCTACTCTCATGAGGGCATGCATGATAGTAAATGCCAGAAAATGTGCCCACATCCATGCAACTACACTACAGCCCCATGTGTTTATAGATTTGAGCAGATGCTCACCAATGAGCCTACAGCTTTACGACTATGCTAAAAATCCCACCTAAGTACAAGACAACAGATGCATGAAAAGTTGTCTACAATTTCCCATTTGAGTTATAAACATTTATAGCCTTCAGATTAACTTTATGCAGATGCATTATGGTCGTCTAATTTACAAATGCCTTAATGGCAAATATAAAGCTTTTCATTGGAATTATGTCTTTGTACTGACTATATCTGCATTTTTGGATTTATAAATGGAATATATGTTCTTGTAGTATACATATGGAGTGGAAACAGCAACATTTATTCATGATGGCAAAGGCTGATGGAATAAATGTTCTCAGAATGACCAAACAGATCTTTACTCACTACCATCATATATTTTAAACCAATGGTTTCTTTTTTTTTTTTTGATATTTTGCTTTCACTTTAATAGAATCTGTTTTTCCATCCAGTGCTCTCTCCCAGATGGATAGTATCTTGGAAAGTGCTTATTGTTTTTGGAATGACATAAAGATTTGTTTTCAGTTTAATTTGGCTGTGCTCATTGCTTGCTTTACTGTTAGTTCTTCTCAGTGAGTAAATGGAAAAAGTGTCTGGTATGGTGATGCTATTGTATAATAGGCCAAAAATCAGTAAGATTCTGAATAGCACTTAAGAATATATTAATCACAATGTTGGAAAATACTTGGGATGGCAACTGTTCATCTTTTATGTACTGTGAGCTACAAAATGGTAATAACATGTCCATAACTACTCTCTTCTGCTATTGTGTGGGATTATGTCATGCTAAATGCTTTATATCAGAAGATAGCCAAAGTGAAAGTGTACTACACATATGTTATTTGGCTTTATATCTTCATTTATCATAATTCGTGCTGTTTTATCTCTGACTTTCCAGTAGCAAAGCTAAGATTGTGTTTCCATCACTGTTTGAGAATTCAAGTTTAAGCTTTGTCCAGGCATTGCTCAGTTATTATTAGCACGTCTTATAATTCTGTTGTTCAAGATTGCTTACAGTAGCCAATTCCTGTTAATGTTTTCCTACTGACTTTGGCTGTACAAAAGAAGTTTCTAGTAGAATTTATATCAGAAGATTTCTTAAGTGAAAATATACTACACAGATGCTATTTGGCATTGTATCTGCATTTCTTGTAATCTTTGCTGTTTTATCTCAAATGACCATCTAGTATAAATATTATATTGTGTTTCCATTATTGTTTGAACATTTTCATGCCTGTCTCCGTTATTATTGGCATGCCCTATCATTCTGTTATTGACATTACTTGCAATAGCAAATTCCTCTTATTAATCTTTTTCCCACAGACTTTGGCTGCACAAAAGAAGTTTCTAGTACAGTCCACATATTGAACTAACTTTCACTGTCCTGTCTCCTCTTTCATCTTTCTAAAATGTCCCCTCTTGTTTCCTTATCTTTGTTCTCCTTCACACTAGATAACATGGCGGTCAACTGCCCAGCACCAGAAAAGGGAACCCAGCAAAAAATATTCAGAGGCAAAGGACCCAAACCACAGACATTCGTCAAATATTAGTACCACTGATTTCTAAAGCTAACACAATAAGACTAAATGAACTAATACGCATTTTCTGAAGTAAAATAAGCCATAACTGTAATGAATGTCATTATTTGTTGATTATAATCTACCTCATTTTTCTTACAGGCTCCCTGATTGTATGAGGATCACTACAAATTGTGAGCCAGCACAGGAAAAACTTGTAAATCAGGGACACTTCAGAGGTATGGTTGGTAAGGATGAAAAAACAACTCTTGTGAGATACCAATGGAATTTACAGTTTCCAAGGAAGTTCAAAGCACTTAATCTCCTTCTCTGTCCCCTACCCCCTTTCTAGCAGCGGATATGAACCCCTCCTTTACACAAATGGCTACTCCACCCCATTTAACAATCATTACCATTCCTGTTGATTATTTAGCTTGGCAGATTTATATCCAGGCTTATTTCATTGTGTACCATGTTTCAGTCATGACAGAAAGCTGCATCCATTTTTCATGATAAGCGCTAGACCAGTAAGCTTGTTGTTTCAATATTCAGAATGAGTACTCAATATGCCCTCAGACCTTCCAGTCTCACCATTTTCTGTGTTGTCGTTACCTTCATCTTCTTCTTCATCACTATACCGCTCAACCTCTTAGAGTAAGAAATATGGACAAAGCCATAAATAAAAGTGGGACAAAGGCCCAAAAATAGGAAATTTTTTTTTTAAATATTGCTCTTACAAACTTAGAAAGTTGATAGAATAGCAGGTGTTGCATTAGCATAAATTTTCCAAAGGGTATAAAGCCTGAAACTCAAAGTGTGTCATTATTTTCTAACTTCAATATTTAATAATTTGCTACTAATTTGCCAAAAAAGCACAATTTTATGAAAAAACAGACCAAAAATATAAGGCAAAAATCTGGACATTCTGCAAAAATCTGTAGAGTTGAGAGGTATGTTATTATCACCCCCTGTATGTGTTTTTTTCACCAACTATGTTATTCTTTGGGAGGGATGCTATGATATCCCTATTTCATTGCCATTAACTAAAATAAATGCTTGCCTCATACACTTCATTTATTTACTTACTTACTTTCATTTTTTTTTTTTAACAGGTAAGTGAACTGCTCCTGAGACACTTTTCAGCCTGATAATGTGCCTACACAAGAATATTTATAAGTTACAACATGGTATATTACAGCATGGTAATTCTATCAATGTCAAAGAGTTTTGTTACAGACTTATACAGATACTTGCTCAACATGATACATCCCAGGATGAGGATTACATCAATGTGAGGAAGTTTTGTTTTAAAGCTTACACATAATTATACAATAATGGTTCATTTCTATTCAAAAACAAGCACTCTGACTGGACAGCCCAACCAGTGTGCCCATTGTAAATTGAATGCATACCAACAGAACAGTCTGGCTACTGAAATACCATTGAGCAACCAGACTTTCTATCGGCATATGCTGGGGGACAGAGCAAAATGCTAGAAAAAACAGGTATGTTCTACAAAAGTAAAGAAACAGAAACATACTTGATTTTCCTTGTATTTCTTTCTGCTTTTCTTTCCTTTGTAAAATCTTACATTTTTTTAGACAGTGATAAAAATATATAAATAAAACGGCAACATAGATTTTCTTTACCCTTTTTCCTATCAGACACTGCACTGGTGTTCTGCGCTTATGGACGTAAGAGCCATACATGTGCACAGTACATCAGCATGCAGAAGACACTAGTTAAGGAAGGTAAACAATTTCTTTCTTATATAATGCCATTGTACAATACCAGTAATCCACAGCTGTGTGTAAGTTAATCAGGATTTACCATGGTTGGCTTTGTTTAATCACTTGGGCTTCACCCTCTTGATTAAACCACACAAACCTTTGGCAAATCCGGATATGCTCACATACAGTTGTGAATTATTGCTTAATTATACAACTATAACTGAAATCATACACAGAAATATAAAGAGTAACACTGAACTGATAACATTTCATCATTCTTCTGAAAAGACATTTTCAACTGACAGATATTTAATATCTCTCTTTTGCTGTAGTATTTGCTATAGGACTTTACACACTAGTATGAGGCTGCACCACTCTGATTTACCCACTTCAGCAGATCCAATTTACTCTACAAACCTAGTGAGAAAAGTTCTGGGCATACATTTTGTAGTGACACAAATCTCATAATATATACAGGATTTTTGCAAAAAAAACAGGATATGAGTAAATACTCAGAAATAGACAGGGAGTGCTATAACACTGAAGAAAACAGGTGCTTGTATCAACAATAATTAACTAAGAACTAGATAAATTCATAGCTACAATTTGCACAGCCTCAGCCATAACTTTCATATTTTCTACAGCAGTTATAATACTTGATCAAAGCCAAAAGAAGAATAGCAATGTAGGATCCTTATCATTTTATTAAACACAGTTATAATTTAAAGATATTGGTATGCACACAATGTATGCCACTTGTATTCATAGTAAATACATTTTAAATAATGTTGGGGCCTTTCTCTTAATATCAAGCCCCTGTTCCTTTCTGGCACATTTGTTCCCATGACTCTCAACATCTTAGTACACCAGGAAAGGGAAATGAAAGCCAAGGAGAGTACCATGAACGAGTGTAATTGTGGGATTTGTTTTTAATATCCATAACGCTGTCTCTCTTGACCAGAACATGAGGTGCAATGCTTGTTGTGTTGCAGCTTTGTGAGTGCACACTTCAACTCACCATGCCTTCAGCTAGACCACATAGATTCCTTGGCAGGCCTTACAATTTCCTAATGCAATAGCTGCAGTCTAGATGCTAACACCTTCTACCCTGGGGGCTTTGGCAGGAATCAGCAGCTCACTCTATTTCCCACCCATTTGGTTCCTCCAGAACCCAGACTGAAAATGGAACCTGTAGGATGGGCCAAAACTTCTGTACTAAGTAACCAGCTTCTACAATAACAAAGATAGTGTTTTTCTTAGTAATTGCAAGTAACTATAGGCATGCAACGTGTGCACAATGACAGATGGATAGGTCTGCAGAATACATATAAGAATAAAAGATAACATGTATTAATTATGGCTCAGGTTATGGCTAGATGATATGTGATATACCAAGGAATAATGAGAATAGAGGGTAAACAAATGTGGTATTTAACACACTGCATGATAGGAAGCAATAACAGAAACAGATATAAGTGAAAGATATAGGGAGAAAGGTCGAAATGTGGGAGGTGCAGAAGAAGACAATAGCAGTAAGGAAAGTGAGGATTAGAAATAATAAAGGATCTTGTTACTGACAGTAGGTAATGACAGGGTAAGAAGAGACAAACTAAATGGATACAGAAGAAGACTATTTTAATAGATAATGTGATGTAAAAGGAATAGAGGAAAATATGAAAAAGTGAAAAGAGAAGGTGTGGAGAATTCAGTGAATGTTGACAGCAAAAGTAGAGGGAACCCAGGGGCAATTTTGTCAGCTTTGGTCTAAGAGAGGTCACTGGATCTGCTGATAAGACAGGCATGGACTATGCACAAAGTGTTTATCTACTGACTAAATCATTTGAGTTAGTTTCCTCACCATATCAATTTAAATTAATGGCAGCACAGCTGAGAAAGGTACTTGAATTGTATCTGGTTATGCTCTTCCCCAGTTCATGCACTGCCCTGAACATTTTTATGCAGATTATTTGAACTACATATCATATACGAGGAAACATTCCTGTCAACTGTTCAGAATTTTGCAGAATGTCCACATTTGTGCCTCATATTTTTGATCCGTTCCTCATAAAATAAGTGTTCTTTTGGCAAATAACTCAGAATTGAGGTCACTATATAATGACCGACATTTGGGTTCACATGTCATATCCTTCAGAAAGTGCATAGTAACACAAAACCTTTTATTCTAACAACTTTTTATATTAATAAGATAAATATTTAAAACTTATCCTTATTTTTGGCCATCTCTTCTTACCATAACATAATTTTAGAATGCTGGTGCATGCAAAGAATTTGGTTTCTGTCTTACAGCAAGCAGTACTTATAAAAAGAAGCATCCAATTTTATTTTTTTATTTGCTTCTCACTTACTAGTAGAGTGGAGAACTGCTCCTTTAAGCATACAGCAGAAGATATTCCATGTATAACACATCAGATCTCTGCATATTACATATGTACATATTACAGACAGTTTACCTTGATCTTTGGTTCATGAACTGAGTATTTGTGTTCCTGGTATTGCTCGTGTTCTACTAAACAGGAAACACCAAATAGATAAGTAAAATGCATGTATGTGCCATGCCTGCACATGCAAAAACACATGCATACATAATACATGTACACACACACAAATGACATAAACAGCATTAATGGAATTAATAGTATATTCTTCAAACTCTGGTGTGTTGTATATGCAAATGGCCAGAAATAAATGTATACCACATAAAGACACACACACACACACACACACACACACACACACACACACACACACACACACACACACACACATACACATACCCATTTACAGCACAGTATGGCCATTTGGACAGGATGTTCAGCCTTTGAACAACTGCACTGGAACTTTGCCATTTATCATTTATACACTGAAACACAAGCACACATGCACACATGGACCTCATGCATATATGTAGGCTTGCATTATTTATATATATGCCCATGTACTTGTTTTAGTCAGACACACACACACACACACACACACACACACACACACACACACACACACACACACACACACACACACACACACACACATATATACATATATATGCATATTGACAGCAGATTCTGCAATGCCAACTCCAAAAATGAAAATCACTAAATGAACTTTCAGCAATAGTGGAATTTTCCTTTTTCTACATTACTGTGCAATATCTATCTATCTATACACACACACACACACACACACACACACACACACACACACACACACATACACACACATACTATATATATATATATATATATATATATATATATATATATATATATATATGGGTCTATATTATCTTGTCGAAAGACGTGTTCAGCGAACATGTCTTCATCGACAAATAAACATCGAACTCTATAATCACAGAACGGCCACATCAGTGACTTTTTACCCAGAGGAAAAAAGCACTTGGCCTTCATCTGGGATTTGCCCTTTTCCCCATTGTAGTGCAATCTCGGAGTTGGTATGTTTAATTGGGTGGTGTGTGGGGGGCACACCAGGCATATTTGTTACTGACACTGTAGTGCAGCATAAGGGGGTGCTGCACTCCTGAGTGTGTTGTCCTTCAGATGAGATATTAAACAGAGGCTCCACCTGCTTGCATTGGTGGTAGCTCAGGTGGATGTAAAAGATCTCAATGTGCCTAGCAAAAATAGTAGGGGAAGTTCCCCAATGCCCTGGCCAAGTTTCTACTAGTAATATCAATACCAGCACATGTATCTCACCTGAAAAGGGGTTATTAGCCTAATTGGACTAACCTGGTCAACAAAAAATAAATAAGTAAATAAACAAATGAAACCTCAACTTAGGTATATTTAAGTTTACATAAATACATAAAAATATTCCAGGCACAGGCAATAATGCTCTTCTAGCCTGCTAATATACCAATGCAATTATTCCCATAATGTGTCTACATGATTCTTAAAAAATCTAAACTAGTACTTGCTTTAATGCAGTTTGGTAGTCTATTCCATGCATCAGCTACTCTGTCAGAGAACCAATTAGTACACTTCTCATTCCTACATAATCTTCTACATAGGCTGTCTGATGATTCCCCACTTCTTTTTAATAACCCCAAACATTCCCAGAGGTGGTTGTCTTTAAATGCCCTATATATCTGAATAATGTTACCTCTCAAATGTCTATATGAGACACTGTACAAGTTCAGATATTTTAGTGGTTCTTAATAACTTAAATGTTTTCATACATAAATGCTCTTTGTATGGTTCTGCTGTACTCTTTCCAATTTACTGATTCTTGCTTTCTTATAAGGTTGCCATATTGTTATTCCACACACAAGTTTGGCTATAGTGTTCCTAGACTTTATAAATCATTGTATACAACCTGTAGTTCTATAACTATCATTAAGTAACTGGTTGATATGATTAGAAAAACTCAAAGTTGGATCTACCCATATACTCAGGTACTTAAACGAATCTTCAATTTCAATCACCGTGTGCTATATTAAATATTAACTTTTCAGTCTATGTCACCCAAAGCTCATATGCTTAGTTTTGATGTATTTATCAGCATATTATTCTCATGTGCCCAAATGGCCAATTTAGTGAGGTTTGTTTGCAGACATGCCCTATTTGTAACACATGTCGTCTAAGTACAGATGGTAGAACATCTCAGATGAAAGATCTAGATCTGAAGAATACAATCTAAACAAGTATGGGCCTAGGGCAGAGCAATGTGGGGCACCCTGACTGTAACCTAGACTTTTACCTGTCCAATTGCTGTATGATTCCTGCCATGTCCTATTTGTAAGCCATGCAACTATCAATCTTATCAAGAGTACATCAGTACCTAGTTTTTTTAATTTACTGCCCAGTGTTTTGTGTGCGATCCCATCAAATGCTGATGCTACATCTATACAAATGATAGCACAGCACAATTTTTCATTTATACCTGTTATGGTACTGCTATTGAACATCATGTGACAGGTGGTTATGGATCTATTTTCAACATACGCAAGCTGCTATATGGTTTCAAGTCCCAACCCATAGACTATTTCTGACTCCGTAAAGTCTGCTCTTTAATTTTTTCCTTAGAACTTCTCTACTTGCAATCTAAACAGTCTATTCTCTATCTCAAAAGCTCAGCACTTGCTCCTAAAGCATTTTTATATAGGTAAAGTACTTATATACTAAACAAAGTACTACATTAGCCTAGAATCCCCTTGAGTACCCATTTCCCTATAGGTCCCTTATGACTCAGTTACACAGTAAACTTTTTCACTTTTTCTAGCATGTCAAAGGGTCAGTTGCTAGTGTCCTCTCCTGTTCAGCTGGTGAATCTGGGCATCTTGAGGCAATGTTACAATTGCCTCATGTACACAGACAACCCACTCCTTCTCCCACAAAACACAAATACATGTGAGAGATGCAACTATATAGCCAAACTGGAGGCTGATCTCTCTCAACTCAGGACTGGGAAGACCAGACAGGAGGAGAAGGAAACCACGCACACCACAAACCCAGTTTCACATAGAACTATCACAACTGCAAAACAAACACATAAACACACAAAGACATACTCAGAGGCACTGATCAAAAATCTACCAAAACTACAGAGGCCTCCAAAGCAGACACCCAAGCAACTGCCACCTCAAAACATAAGACATGCAACACATAGTTCTCAAAGTCAGTGTGCTAAACAGTCACAGCCCTAAAGGCCAAACACAATGCCAGACACACTTGTTATAGGTGACTCCATAGTCAGACACACTGACGTCCCACTCACCAGACTGAACAAGGAAAGGATCACAGTAAGCTGCCTGTTGGGCGCTAGAATCTGCCACATAACACAAGCACTCAGGTCACTCCACAGCAAGTACAAGTATGACTCAGTCATTGTCCATGCCGGTGTGAACGACCTGAGACGTACCTCCCTGGACTACATGAAAAGAGACATAGAGGAGCTCTCAGATTATGTAGCCCAGGCCGGTATGACCCTGACCCTGAGCAGTATCCTACCCTCACCAAGAATGATGCCACAATACAGAGACAAAATGATCAGCTTTAATAATTGGCTTAATTACTGGTGTCATTCTAAGGGGATCCAATGTCTGTCTGCCTGGGATGACATGCTTGACAAGCCACGCTGCTTTGCAAGGGACGGCTTGCACCTGTCACCCCTGGGCTTCCAGATATTGGCAAAGGCTCTTGTCACCCCCATAGTGCCTTTTTTAGGCAAGGCTCAAATGATAAACCTATCGCACTAGAAAACAAAAATGGAAAAAAACTAAGGGTAATACTGCTCAATGCCAGAAGTCTAAACCTCAAGATGCATGCCCCCGAAGCCCTCCTCAGTATGGAGAACATCGATGTCTGTGCTGTGACTGAAACCTGGTTCAAGGCTCCTGAGAGCACCCCAGCACTATCAGGTTATACCTCATATCATGCGTTCTGGCCCTAAAATCCGGACCGAACCACAAAAGGAGGGGGAGTATCCATATTCATAAAGGATACCCACACCTCCAGGTTAGTGGCAACGCACAAAGCATCGGAGACCATCCAGGTTCAATTAACCATAGGTAAAACTGCCCTACAGTTTGTAGCATGCTACAGACCACCCTCTCAAACTCAGGAAACCCACACAGCCTTCCTGAAGACACTGGAGAGTATGAATGTCTCTCCAAACACCATCATATTGGGTGACTTCAACTACCCAAACATAGACTGGGAACATTACTCAAGCCCCAACACCCTAGCCCAAAGGTTCCTGGAGTTCATAAACTCAAATGCTGTGGAACAACTAGTCACCATTCCCACAAGAGGAGAAAATATACTAGACCTGATCATCACAAACATGGGGACAAAATGCTCCACACCGGAAGTATATCCCTCATTGGTGAGATCAGACCATAAATTAATCTCACTGGAGATCCACATCCTGCCCCCAACCCCAGCAAAAAAGACCACAGTGAAGAACTTCTCAAAAGCAAACTTCACACTTCTTAAGACTGGAGTGGTATCCTTCAAGGCCCCCGAGCCAGTGGAAACCACAACCCACGCTGCTGAAACCCTTACAAATGCCTTCAATGAGCACCTCCAGGAATGTATGGATCAAGCAATCCCTAATAAAATCAAGACCCTTTCCACCAAAGGCAGGCGCCCGGTCTGGTGGACCCCAGCCATAAACAAACTCTACAACAAGAGGAGAAAGCTACTACATGACAGAGCAAAATCCCTAAAAGGGAAGGCATCTCTGATCAATACTAGCAAAAAACTACGATCACTCATAAAATCATCCAAGGCCAACTTTGAGAGAAAAATCGCTAAAGACACAAAAGACAATCATAAGGCCTTCTTTAGCTATGTTAGAAACCTGGGTGGAAACTCCCAGATATGCTCAGAATTAGTCCAAAATGATACAAAAATCACTGAACCCACAGACATTGCCAACATACTGGCAGACAGGTTCAGTGCAAATTTCTCCCCTCCCTCACCTCCAAAAGGAGAAATATCTATCCCACCAGAGTCTAGCCTCCCAAACATCTCAGATGCCCAGGTGAGAGCTGCTCTCTCTAAAGCAAAAAACACAGCATCAATGGGACCGGACGGTGTCCCAGGCTGTGTGCTACACAAACTCAATAAGGAACTAAACCCACACATAAGGCTGCTGTTTAATCTTAGCCTTACTACAGGATACGTACCCAAAGAATGGCGTATGGCAACTGTGGTCCCACTCCACAAAGGCGGTGCTTCTACGGACCCTGGAAATTACCGCCCCATAAGCTTGACGAGCCTTGTCTGCAAAGCTATGGAGAGGATCATAATGGAACTCATAAATAAAGACATTGGGGACCTACAGACACTGGATCCTACCCAATTTGGCTTTGTCAAGGGCAGATCCTGCTTCTTGAACTTGGTCGACTTTTTCAAAACAGTCACTAAGGCCATTGATGAAGGTAAGGCAGTTCACACAGCCTACCTTGACCTAGCAAAAGCATTCGACACAATACCCCACTCGGGCATCATAGAAAAGCTCACCAGCTTAAATGTAAACCCATATGTCACAAGATGGGTTGCAAACTGGCTCAAGGACAGAACCCACAGGGTTAGAGTTGCTGGTGCCATGTCAGACTCTAAGCCGGTCACGAGCGGTGTCCCACAGGGCTCAGTCCTGGGCCCCCTCTTGTTCGGCATTTATTTTTCTGAAGTGCAGGCAAACATAGGGGGATTGTGGCTGACAAAATTTGCAGATGACTGCAAACTGGGCACCATAATTGACACTCCATCAGACACAGACATCCTCCATAGAGGTCTCATAGAAATGGATAACTGGTGCCAGAGCCATGGCCTTAATCTAAATGCCAAAAAATGTATAGTCATACCCTTTGGGAAAAACAAGGTAACCCCTAATTACCACATAGGTGGTAATCCATTAAACACGGAAGAAGTTATCAGGGACCTGGGGACCCAAGTTGACAGTAACCTCTCTTTTGACACTCACATTGCCAAAGTGGTTAGGAAGACCTTCTACATTGCCCATCTGATCATGAAGGGATTCACATCCAGATCAGGAGAGGTCATTGTACCCCTGTACTCTTCACTTATCAGACCAATGATTGAGTACAACGCCCCATTCGGAATGTACCTTACCCGACACCTGCAGCAGTTGGAAAGACCCCAAAAGTTCCTTACCAAAAGGATAAAGGGGCTCAAACATATGTCATACGCTGCCCAACTGAAGAAACTCCAGCTCTATTCAGTCGCATACCGTCTGCTCAGAGGTGATCTGTGCCTGACATACAAGGCCATGTCCAACCCGGAATTAATGGACATGCTCCACCTCAAAAAATCCAAATCCACCAGAGCCACGAGAGCAAGAGACTTAAACCTCAACACGGATATAAATAGGATGCGCTGGAGGGACAGATTCATCACCCAGAGACTCCCTACACTATGGAACAGAATCCCAGTCCATGTGAGGCAGAGCCCCTCACTGACTCTGTTCAAGAGAAATCTTGACGAGTGGATGGGAGATCGTAGGTTTACTCCGGGAATCTTCTCTGTGTCACTGCTGGACAGAGGCACAGCAAACTAATGGGTATAGTATTCTCATCCTAAGGGGTGGTGAAAGCCACACACACTCTGGCTAGGCTTATAAATGCCCTAGGGCAGATAGCCTAGTATGAACCTATGAACCTATGAACCTTTCCAGTTTTGACAATAAGTTATCCAAAATAACTTTCTCCATTATTTTTCTACAACATGAATGTAAATATATAGGTATGTATGACTCTGGATTTGTCCTACTCCACTTTTACCTAAGGGTAGGTTTAACAAGTACATGTCTACAGTCCTTTTTTACTCACATTGTTTTTTATTAGATTATTAAGAGTTATAGCACACTGAATTTATATAGAAATTGCAATAACACATAAGAATTAACAATCAACAATAAATAATAAACACAACATAATTGACAGTGTAACAACTATGTACAAGATATCTACATGTATAAGATTTACAATAAATCTGAGTTTTAACTAGTATTCACGTCATAGGTGATTAGATGTCTTGTTTGTTTAATAATCTTTTAAGTTTCATCCATGAGTTTAGGGCAGTGGTTGTTCTAGTGATTTTCCCTTTAATTGTCATTATCTCCATCTGACAAGTTTCTGTTGCAATATTGTAGAATTCTTTCATAGTTGGTATGAGATTAGATTTCCAATTTTTTGTTATCACCTTTCTTGCGATTGTAAGAAGAGTTCAGAGAAGAATGGTCAACTCTTTTAACACAAGAGGATACTGGTATCTTGAACAAGATTAATGATTTATTGAGATGGAAATTATCACTAAATAGAGCCTTTAAAAAAAGTGTTAACATCATTCCAAAATGGTTCAATTATATCACATTCATAAACCATATGTTATCAGTTGGCTACTATATCTAAGTTACATTGCCAGCAACTGTTTTATTAAACATTAATTGTTTTTTATGAGGTGTAAAGAATGCTCTGTGCAAAAACTTCCATGAGTAAAGTTTCCATCTTAATGATGATGAAGAAAAAGTAGAAGATGTGAGTGTAATTTTTTCTCCCTATCACTAGGGTGATATTTATTGATGGATATAAAATTTGCTCCACAAATAGGCAATGAAGAAATAATATATACTAACCTCAAAATAAACCAAAACAATGCCATCAACATAAATGGATGCTACTTCCCACCTGGTCAAAACATCCCTCCACTAGAAAACCTCCTCAGCTGGTCTACCCACCATCTCTCCCAAGAAACTATCATTTTAGGTGATTTCAATATTGACTGGCAATCCTGTTCTGGCAACCATCCAACCCATCATGTAAATCTTCATGGCTTCACCCAACTAGTCCAATCGCCAACCAGAATAAATAAAAACTCCAGCAAGCACACTACCCTGGATTGGATACTAGTCAGTAAGAGCCCCCAGTCATATATAACAGGCTGCTTATCAGATAGCCTCAGTGATCACTCCCCAACATTCCTACTCAAAAAATACCTATACCAAGCTAAACCTGTCATCTACCATCAAATACATAAAAAAACTAAATTTAACCCACTCATATTCATCTCATCCCTCAAAGAATGTAACTGGCATCCTCTAAAGTACCTCAGTCTAGATGACGCAGTTGAATTTTTTAATACTACCTTCCTGAACATCCTTAATTACCATGCCCCCATAAGATTTTCCAGAACCAAAGCACAACCTTCCCCATGGCTACAGAAAACCACTAAGTCAGAAATGAAAAACAGGGATAAAGCCTGGGAGCACTAGCGCAAAACCAAAACCCCCTGAACTAGACAGAAATTCCTAGAACTACACAATAGAGTCAAAAAGCTAATAAAACAGGACAAATTCCAATACTACCAGTCTGCCCTAGACTCCTCACAACACAGCCCCAAACAACTCTGGTCCTCCATAAACTCCATCCTCCACCCAGGTAAAGTCAGTACCCCTCCTCCTAACATCCCTCACTCCTCAGAAAATATTGCTACCTCATTCAACACACACTTCGCCCAAACCATACTATCACTAGCTAAACAACACAACTCCCCTCCCCTCCAACCCACACCTTCAACTAAGTAATCTCCCCACTGCCTTCTCTTTTTCTCCTGTACCTACTTCCAACATAAAAAAACTCTTAACTAAACTTAAACTCCCCAAATTAGCAGCAAACAACCTCCCAAGTGAATACCTACAAATTGCAGCTGATGCTCTGGCCTACCCAGTATCCATCTTGATTAACCGATATCTGTCAGAAAGTTACGTTCCCACACTGTGGAAAGTATCACATATAATTCCCCTCCACAAAGGTGGACCCTCCACAGAACTAACCAATTACCACCCCATAGCTATTTTCTCTCCACTCTCCAAAATACTAGAGAGATGCATACACTCTCAGGTCTCAGACTACCTCCTTACTAACAACCTCCTTTCCAGTACTCAGCATGGTTTCCGACCAAACCATAGCACCACCACTGCCTTACTCTCCTTTACTAACACTATCCTTCAGCATAAAAACAATGGCTGTCTCTCCTCTGCTACTTTCCTAGACCTATCTAAAGCATTTGACACGGTCCTACACAAACAACTTATCTCTGTCCTCAATAACCTATCCTTCTCGCAATCAGTCACCAACTGGTTTCAGAGTTACCTGTCTGACTGCCAACAATCAATTGTATGGCAGAATGACATATCTCCCCAACTACCTGTCTCCATAGGGGTTCCCCAAGGATCCATCCTTGGACCCCTACTCTTCTATGTTTACACCAATAATCTAGCCTCTGCTGCCAAACATGGCACACTCATACAATACGCAGATGACTCAATCATCATCTGCTCAGCCCAGTCCCTACCAAAACTGCATAAAGTCACACAGTAAGCCTTTTCCTTTGTTGAAACTTAGTTATCCGATGCCCAATTAATACTCAACCCAAACAAAACTAAACTACTCATCTTCCAACCCACCAAACATACTCAAAATAACTCTCACTTTAACATCACAGCAAAAGACAACATCACTATATACCCAACTGAACACACCAAATTGCTAGGAGTGGAAATAGACAATAAACTAAAATTTGACATTCACATATCCATGACCATAAAAAAAGTCCACAAAAAAACTAGGAGCATTATACAGAAATAAGCAATTTCTCACCAAAGCAGCAAAGATTTCAATAGCAAATTCCCACCTTATCTCCAACTCACTTTATGCCTCTCCAATATATACCAACCTAAGGCAATGCGATTTAAACAAGCTAGAGACCTGCTACAACAAAATTGCCAAATTCACCACAGGGGCATCCTACCGTAGTCACCACTGTCTATCACTTGCTGAACTGGGCTGGCTTGAACTCCCTCACCTCCTTCAGTGGCATCAACTCTCACTCGCCCACAAACTTGTAAACTATCCACTAAATGTCCCATCCCTCCAGAATCTACTCCAACTCTATCACACCACCAGACTACTAAGATCCAGCAACAAAAATCACTTGCAGATCACTAAAGCCAATAACTCTGCTGGTGAAGCACTATTCTCTTGCACCATAGCCAAATTATGGAACTCTCTTCCACCCACAATTACCTCCGTACCATCATGCACCCACTTCAAAACTTTACTAAAAGCGCACCTAAAAACATGCTGGCTATGCCCTTGCAACTCCCATTCTAATATCATCCACCCCATCCAACCACTACCTTTCTTTCCACTCCACTAACTACCTTGATTATAGCAAGCTCAGATGCTCATAAGCCTAGTACTTATTATACAGCAGCAACTTCTAATTGTAACATTTGTTAATGTTTGTTATGTACTTCACAGATAAATATTCTAGTTGTCTACTGATGGATTATGTTCTTCACCTGTAAATATGTTGTAAGTAATTGCTATGTTAAATTGTTAATCGCTATGTAAGCCAATGTAACTACTGTCTGTTTATTTTAACTGTGGAGCTTTTCTCCCTGGGCCTCCGCTGAAAATGGACCTACGTCCAGTCGGACACTCCCAGTCAACAAATTTAAATAAATAAATAAATAAATAAATAAATAAATAAATAAATAAATAAAATAGTCCCAGTATTTATCATTATAAAACTGCATATTAATTTAAGTAACTTGTATATTTTAGGGAGGTAACCTTTCTCTTATAAATTTAGATGTATAGATAATATTAAATAGTCTATAAGTTTAGGTATCTCATTTATAACTGCTGGTTGCATTAAAGAAAATCTTCTTTCTATTGAATATCTGCAATTTTGTATAATAAGCCACATTTCATTATCCAGATTAAATGTATTTATAATAAAGTCTAAATAATTAACTTTCTATTTGTCCATAAGTTGAAACTAGAATCTAAGTTGTTTTTCTTTGAATTTATTCATTGAAAATGCATTAAATGTGACAATATTATTTTGAGTATATGCTATAGGAAAGACCAAAAATATCTATGCTACAAATTCAGGTATCATAGAAACGGGATTTTTGAAACTGGTGATTTTCATTGTGATATAAGATGAATTTATTTGTATTTTTGATATGTAAGAATATAGTCTTTTAATAACCAGAAAAAAAGTGTTATTATAAATTTTGCTATAGTGATTTGTATTTAATTGATAATTTTCCAAAATAATATTTTCCTGTATATCTTTCCATTTATCATAATAGTTTTTGTCTGTGCATAAGATAATTGTTTAGATGATGGCAGACATAGAGTATACTTCTATGTCAGGCAACCTTATCCCACCATTAAACCAACTGTGTTGATAATGTTTAAGTGCAAATCTAGGTCTATTAGGATACCAGAGGAATTTGAGTATTAAAGAATTGAAATCTTTTATGTATTGTTTGGGAACAGGTAGTGCTAAGGATTGCAAAATGTAACTTCTTTCGGCTTTTTCCCAGTTAGGGGTCGCCACAGCGGAACTCCGGTCCGCTAATGATTGGCAGTAGAGTTTTACGTGCTGACTTGCCGGGCCTAATGCACAACCTTCAACGAAGGAACGCCCGTTCACGCATGTCGCCACACAGAAGACGCTTTAACTGAGGATCAAATGGGCAACGTCTAACTGTGAGGCAACAATGCTACCGCAGCACCACCACCGCAGTGCTGTATTGTATTATATATAATATTTTGGGTAAAATTATAATTTTTATGATCAAAAGTCTTTCCTCCATTGTAAACAGAAATTTGTTCCATTTTATTATAAGATTTTTAATCTTTTCAAGAGTTCCGTTATAGTTTATATTAATTATCTCTTTAATATTGTTAGTTAATTTTATTCCAAGATATGTTATTATACCATCTTTGTCAGTGCATTTAGAAAATTCTTCTGATATGCTGGTGTTATTAAAATTAATACATAGAATTTTTGTCTTATTTTTGTTAAATTTTAAATCTGATACAGTTTGGAATTTACTAATAGTATTGAAATGAATGTTAAGTGAATTCAAATTCTCTTTTAATGTAAGTAAAATATCATTTGCAAATAATAATAATTTCGAGTTTAAGCTATTTCCAAATTGAAATCATATAATTTCTGAATTCTCTCTAATGTAATTTGCAAAGGGTTCCATAATTAATGTAAATAGCAAAGGTGACAGAGGACATCCCTGTTTTGTACCCTTTGTGATAGGAATAGATTGTGAAAGATATGAGCCAATTTTTATATAAGTTAATGATTTTTCTTAAAGATTCTTGATAAGAGATTGAAATTCTATTGGAAAGTTACTCTCTTGTAATACTAGTAATAAGTAATCCCAACTAACTGTGTCAAAAGCATCATTAATGTCTAAGCTTACTAATGTTAAGTATTCCTTTATATTATTAGCATAGTTAATTGTGATTAACAGCATGTCTGCAGTCTTGAGGAATTTCCCCATATTTAAATGACCTAGAGAATAACAGATATAATGGTACTGTAAGTTGACGCCAAAGTGTTCTTAGGTCATTATTATTAATTCTGTCTCCTTCCTAAGCTATGTTTGGGTTCACTTTACCTAGTTGTTTTTCAATATAATCTAATTTGATTTCAGTGTCTGAAGTTACTCGGATATTATTAGGACAATTTATCCACCCCTTTGTCGACCCAAATTACTTTTCATTAGATTTTGTAAATACATCTATAAGCTGTTGTGTGTGAGAATGCATTTTCGAATCTACATGCAGTTTATCAATTTGTATGTCTTTACTCCTTTCACATCTTATGTATCTATAAAATGGTTTCCTGTTATGCTCATTGCCGTTAGATAAAGTTTCTTCAAATTTTTCTTGATCTTGCCTCATACTATGTTTGATTTGCCTGTCCAGCTTGTTTACTTCAGTTTTCAAAGTTGTAGTATGACCTCTTTTCTATTTCTTTTATTTTCTGAGTATGGAAATATATTGGGAATATCTTTCCACATGGGCAGTATGAGTGGGTTTCCCACTGTAAAAAAAAAGAAAAAAAAAACTGGCAGTTATTTCTGTGATGTTTCTTTAATGAACCATTGATCGGTTTCCTTGTTGTCAACCCACTGGCATAACTCCTATATATACAGACACAGATACAGTCAATGAAGGTAACATGACCCTGATGGTACAGGTGCAGTGTGGATGCCTCAGATTACCTAGAACTGTGTACACAAAGGCTGCTGCAATGGAATGGAAACACATTAAAACATTACCATGCAGAATGCCTGAAAAGGACACATCACTGTGTTTTCCATACCTTACTATATATGATTAAGACATGAATAGTCTGGTAGCAATCAGTCAATTAGCATTTATTTAAGTGGCTAAAATTAATCAATCCACTGTGCAGAATTATATAGAGTTTAGAAGTAAACAATAAGAAGACTTTTCGTGATTAGCAACCTAATAAGATTTTTATAAACAGAAAATATAAAAAAATAAAATGCATAATGTAAAGTAATAAAAATACAGCAATCTATGAACAAATCAAATGCTGCTTGAATAGACACTATTAGCTAGCTAACTTAAAAGTAGCAATTAAATGAAAAAAATTCTTACATAACTATTAAAATACAGGTAAAACATGAATGATGTCAGTCATGATGCTGATTTAATATCGTGTTATTTTGAATCTAATCAAATTAAAGGCCATTATTTCAAATAACATTTTTTTTATATTTTAAAACTATGTAATTCAATCTTTTTGTTAAAATGTTAAGAATCAGAACATGTACAACTATTAGAGTGATAACCTCTTATTTAAAAACTACTTTATTGTAGTGCTGGGCAAATGTCCTCAATGTGATTTTGTGACCATTCATAGTTGGGCATACATGTTTTATCACTTTATGCATCACCAAATGGATAACCGTATGGATAACCAAATGTTCCCAGACAGTACACATATTGTTAGAGTGGGTGAATCCAGATCCAGCAATATGCCAATTACTAGTGGTGTGCCACAGGGCTCAGTGCTGGGACCACTCCTTTTCAGAATATACTTCCCTGAAGTCAAGGTTAATGTAGAAGGCCTTTGGCTGACAAAGTATGCTGATGACTACAAATTGAGGGCAATCACTGAATCCCCCAATGGAGTAGATATCGTTTAGAAGGATCTGACTGAGACAAACGATTGGTGCCAGAGCCATGGCCTAAAACTAAATGCAAAAAATGCATAATCATACCCTTTGGGAAGTAAAATACCCCTGCAGATTACAATATTAATAACTACCCCTCAAAGGTGAGAGATCTAGGTACACAGAAAGGCAGTAGCCTGAACATTGGCCACCATGTGTCCACAGTGATGAGGAAGTCCTTTTATGTGGCATAGCTTATAAGTAAAGGCATGGTATCCAGATCCAAGGAAGTTATAGTCCCACTGTATTCGGCCCTCATCAGACCAATAATCTAGTACAATGCACCTTTTGGCATGTACTTGACCAGGAACTTGCAACAGCTGGACTGGCATCAAAGGGCTCTTACAAAAAAAATTCAGGGTGTAAACAACATGTCCTATGCAGAGAGACAAAAAGCCCTGTTCAATTACTCTGTCTCCTACCAACTATTAAGGGGTGATCTATGCTTAATCTAAAAGACACTCACAAATCCAGTCCTGATGGAAGTGTTAGACAGTCACAAGATGAAATTTACATGGGTCACCTGATCTATAGATCTAAACTTGGTATGTGATATGAACAAAACAAGCTGAAGAGACAGATATGTGTCTCAGAGATTACATCTTTTCTGGCACAGGATTCCTATTTAGGTAAAGCAGAGCCCTCTCCTGGCTCTTTTCAAATGCAGTTTGGATCAATAGATGGGGAATCATAAATTCACTCCTGGGGTCATGCCCATGTCCTTTATAGACAGAGGCAGTCTCAAAATACTTAAAGGCATAGGCACAAACCTAATCCATCCTCTAGCCCTTAAGGATTGAAAAATTGAGTAAATTTTGGGTAATAATTGTTAGGCGTGTAAGGGTCCCTTAAGCTGTTAGCCTAGTAATCTTCTATGAACCTACGGACCTACAACTTTGGATAAGGTTTACTGCATTTATTAATCAAGGAAATGAAAAGATCTGATTTATATTTCCATTTCTATTCTATATATATAAATCTTATAGATAGTTGTGCTTTAGTTGTAATTAACTTTTCTTTTTGCTAGTTATGGTTCATATAGTGTCACATTTGAATGTTTTTGTATTCTTTTGAAAAACTTTATTAAAACACTGAAAGAAAATAGGTATACAGTTGATAATTTAGGTATCTCTGTTGTTTATTCTCAAAACATAATTATTGAAATAGCGTCTCTCAAATTATGCACTTCAGTGCAAATTGCTGGTAAAGTGTGCCTGAATCTGACAAACATGTTACATATTTTTTCAGAATCTGATGTGTTTCTGTAAACCTTAAGAAAGTCTTTAAAATCTTTTAATCACACGGATTTATTTAGCAGAAAAATTAAGTCCAACTCTTTTCTACTTCCCTATTTGTAGTAGTAATAGGATATTTTACTAAACTGGACAAGATGTGACTTATAATACCTAAAGATATACACATGGAAAGCATTTACAAGGCAATGAATCAATAAAACTAAATTCTAAACTAGTTTCTGAGATAGTTTATGTCAAGTACCCTTAGAAAATATGTAGTCCCACATTATGTGTTTCATATGAGCTTGATTAGCTTTATAGGTACGTAGGTTCATAGGTTCATAGGTGTTTACTAGGCTAACGATCGCAAGGGCTTTTTTAAGCCTAGCCATGCATCCCAAATCCATGACAAGTTCTGGTTGCCTTGTAAGCATAAACAGGGGCTTGGGAGATGAAGCATTTACAAGCAGGGGCCTGGGAGATGAACCATTTACAGGTTGTCTGTGTCCATTAGAGACATAGCTGCCAAACTAGAGAGGAATTTCCTATTCCCCATCCAATTGCCCAAGTTATACTTGAGTTGGGTTAGGAAGGAACTCTGCTTCACATGGATGGGGAGCCTGTTCCAGAGATGGGGTAGTCTCTGGGATACATACATGTATCTCCGGCAGGTTCTGTTTATATGACTGGCAAGGTGTAAGTCTTTAGAATGGGTAATTCTGGTGTTGTTTTGTTTTGTGGATATGCAGGAGTTACATCAGATTTGGGTCTGAAAATGCCCTCTATGCCAGGCATAGATCTCACCTCAACAAACTGTATGAAACAGAATACAGCGTTAAGACCTTTAGATGGTCTACATAAGACATTTTACCTACACCCTGTAGTATTTTAGTGAAGAACCTCTGTGGATGTTCCAGTTGTTGGATATGACTGGTTAGATACATACCAAATGGTGCATTGTACTCAATAATAGGTATGATGAATGCTGAGTACAGTGGAACAATGACTATCTTGAAACTAGATGCCATACCTTTGTGTATAAGTTGTACAACACACAATTATTTCCTCACTACTGTAGACATGTGATGGTCCAAGGCTGGATTACTGTCTATGTGTGTCCCTAAGTCATTGACTGCTGTAAAATCTCTAAGGGGTGTGTTGTCAATATGATAGTTACCATGGATAGATGACTTCTGGAAGGATACTATTATGCATTTCTTGGCATTCAATTTTAGTTCACAGCTCTGACACTAGTTGTTTGTCTGTGTCAACCCTTTCTGTAGAACATTTGTGTCAGTCTGGGATTCAGTGACAGCTCCTAATTTGCAACCATCTGCAAATTTAGTCAGCCAGAGACCACTGACATTGACCTTTACTTCAGACAAGTAAATGACAAAAAGGAGCTGTCCAAGGACTGACCCTGAGGGGCTCTACCTCTGACTGATGCCTTCTTTGTAGAGGTGGACTCCTAATTCTAACTCTTGGATCCTGTCTGTGAGCCAGTTGGCTATCCACTGGGTGACATACAGGTTTGTACTTAACCTACTAAGTTTGTCAACAATGCCTGAATGGAGTTGTGAAGGCTGCCAGCCTAGCCAGATAGAATTTTATAGATAATTCTGTCATCTGTGAATATTAATGTAAACCGCAGGCTTGTTGTCTTAAATGGTAAAAATAGTGTTACATGTGGAACTGGAAAATAATGTAACAACAGTGCACTCTCCTGTAAGAAAGCTAAGTCAAGGATTTTATGACTGTCTTTGATCTTTAAAGTTGACTCCGACCTGTCTAGGTGAAGGAATTCTTGCTATTGTTTTAAGGCCAAAGTTAATGGCCAGAATTTGCATGCATAAATGTCCTTTATGGCTTTGCTTCTTGACCTGGTGTGAGCTTACTAAAGAATGTAAATGTAGTTTCTGTTAGCCTGGGAACCCAAGGAAGTGTGAAGAATGATATAATGTGAACCAGGAATGTGATTTTAAAAACAGAGAGAATCACAGAGCATTAAGCATTTTTGTCTTGACCATCCAACTTATCAGCACTCTGCCTTTGCTCTATATGTAAGTTTATCTTAGATTTGTGTCTTTTCTTAGAAATAGCTAGAAACTAGAAAGATTAGACTAAGTGCTTTTTCTGTGATGTCAGAACTGAACTACTGAATTATTTTAAGTATTTCTTTGTGATCTCTGAACTCCTGACTAGTACTGTGTAGTAAAAAGTATTGCATTGTATTTTTAACTATTTATTATTAAATATTTTTATACCTTTCAACTGTGGCTGTTTTGTGTAGAGATAATTTAAGCTAGAGTACATTGCATGTATATAGTCATCCTGTACCAAGTCACTCTAATAAGCCTTGACTGTTTAGTCACACTTACCAGTTGGATAATAATATTGCGTAGTAATAATTGGACACCCTTTTAAGGGGTTTGAGTAGATGATAAATATTAGTGGGTGGTGGCAGCTGATACTACCATATAGTCTGGGGAAAAAGGGGCACAGCTGGACAACCTGTGCCAGCCTTCCCCAGGAGTGTCTGTGGGGTCGTATAAACTCTTCTCAAAGTGTGTGTCAGCTATTTGGGCAGGGACACGAAGCAATGGTTGGACAGAGAGGGTGCTGGAGGTTTTAGCTTGCCCACTAGGCTGAGATCTGGACGCTAAGGCTGTGCCAGTCGGGAGTCTTATTGGGGACCTGGAGAGCAAGGAAGCGACCAGCCCTGGACTGACTGTGATCTCTGTGTGCTCTTAAGGGAAATTGCACTTTATTGTGTGTATTTGTTATCCTTTTCTCCTATATGAGACACCCCTCACTTGTGTTAGTGGTGAGGATTGAGGCTCCTTGATTGCTGGACCAGGGCACAGGCGTCACAGGAGTATTGTGTCAAATGTCTTGGCCATGTAAAGGTAAGGAGTGTGAACCATTTTGCCCTCATCCATTGCTTTGGTGACCTTGTCAAAGATGTCTACCAGGTTGAATAGGCATGACCTGCCCTTGATGAAACCAATCTGGGTTGGGTCAATGACTGGAGGTTTGATATGTCATTATTGATTATTTCCATGATAAATCTTTCCATGGCTTTAGTTTGCATATAAGACCAGTGAGACTTATGGGCCTGTAGTTTTTGAGTCTGTAGATGGCCCATCTTTATTCAGAGGGATGACTGTTGCTGCTCTCCATTCATGAGGAATGAAGCCTGCTTGGAGGCTATAGTTACATAGTAATTCCCGAGTGCCTGATAAGTCATGTTTCATGCTATTTAGAAGGTATCCTGGGATATTGTCTGAGCGCATTGATGCAGTGTTTTTGGCCTTAGAGAGTGCATTAAGGACTTTTTCCCTACTGATAGCAGGGGGGATTTATATTTGATGGTATTTTTTAAGGGAAGGTTGAGGGGTAAAGTTGGAGGTGAATTTGTTGGGCAGTAGGTTTGCTATATCTTCTGGCTCAGTATAGGTAGCTCCATTTAAAATGAGTTCTGCACACAACTGTGTAATGCATTTGAGGCTGTGGACATAGCTAAAGTATGCCTTGTGGTTGTCCTTGGCATGGGAGGCCAAATTGACCTCAAATTTCATTTTGGTAAATTTTATTTGTCCTCTTGAGTTGTTTGTTTAATTTGACACACGTGCTTTTATCCTTCTGGTGCTGCACCTCCTTATTTTTGCCATGATTTTCATGCTTCTGTTATACAGCTTGTTGATTTTCCAATTCTACCAGGGTGGCTTGTTTTTTGAGTTAGTTCTGTACTTCTCTGTGGTGGGTACAGGTGCCTGTATGCAGCTATTAATATGTTTGTATAGAGTTTCTGGGAACATTTCTGTGTAGGCAGCACTGTTCTAAAGATTTATGGGGTCTTGAAATGTTGCCAGGTCATCACTTAATAGCAAGAAGTCAGCCTTAGAGTAGTTCCTGAATATTCCAGGGTTAGCTGGGGGGTCCATGTTTTATTTTAACTTAAGACCTTACCAGGGAAGACATTACACTAGGGGTTGTGCAGCACTCTTCCATATTAGTGAGGACCAGATCCAGTATGTTTGTACCCCTGGTTGGTGTATTGACAATCCTTTCCAGGGAATTTGTGTTTACAAAATCCAGTTGCAGTTTTAGAATTCATTTCTGAATGCTGGTACTTCACTAGTACCTGATCTGCACCTGCCGATATCACCCTGTGACACCTTTCACCAGGGTCAGCTATCTCCTTCACCTCATCCTAGATATTCCTCTCCCCCATAACCCATTACATATAGCTAATAAATCCAAGGTCACAGAAATGCCAAAAAAGGACATTCAGCCTAATAAATAAAACACTTCCTACATACCAGTTGACAAAAGCTATCTGTCAGGTTTTAGTACAAAGGTTTAGGGGTCTGAGCAATTGAAAAGCTGCTCCTTGTAACACAGTGTATAGAGTTTGATTCCATCCACCTCCATTTACCTAGTCTGTGACCCTGGGACACCACATAACCAGGCAATACTCTTGGGTCACCACTGAAAGGAATACTAGTGTCCACTGGGATTATATAAAGAAAAAAAAAAAATAAAATAAAAAGAAAAAAGCAGTAGTTGACCAAATGTGAAGCTTCATTAAATGGCTGACTGTTTGGTTGGTAAAACAGATTATATATATATATATATATATATATATATATATATATATATATATATATATATATATATATATATATATGGGTCTACTTCATAAGATCGACAGACCATTTGATCGACATTCATTTTTGGTCGACAACCAGTATTCAAGGCAAAAACCTGGGAATTGCCTCCCTCCCCAATGTTGTGTGACCCTGGAATTGATATATATAGTTAGGGGTGTGTGGGGGTGAAGCCCTCCACCTATTTTCATTTAAAATTTGTAGTTTTTGTTGTATTTTCATGTTTTAAATGGAAATAGGTGGGGGGCTGTGCCCCTCACACCCCCCTAACTATATATATCAACTCCAGGGTTGCACAACATTGTGGAGGGGGGCAAATCCCTGTTAAGTGCCTTGAATACTGGTTGTCAACTGTCGACCAATGAATGTCGATCAAATGGTCTATCGATCTTATGAAGTCGACCCATATCGATCTTATGAAGTCGACCCATATATATATATATATATATATATATATATATATATATATATATATATATATATATATAGGTCTACTACAGATGATCGAACTTTTAAAACATTCACTTTAATATGTCCGAGACCATATGACTGACGTTTCAACAGTTTGAACACCTGAAAAAAAAATAAAACAAAACAAAAAATTCCTGAGCATTTTTGGCTAATTTTTGGAGCATGCAAAAAAGAAAAGAGAGTGTTTTGCAGGGGTATAAGCCCTCCTACATACCCACACCCCCTGCTAATTATATATATATAATAGCTCTGAGATGGTACAATCCCTGGGGAAAGGGCATATTTCTCTACCCAAAGGACTGTCGATCTCACATATCTTCTAACTACCTGTGTTGTTAACAAAAGTGTGTTGACTATACAAATGTTTATTAACTTAAAATCAATGTATCCAAGAGGCAACCAAAGCATAGCAAAACTCCAGCTTATACTATCCACAATATAAAGAGAAACATTCGTTTTCATAAAAATAGAACCTGAATTTTATTTTGTATACAAAGAGGTAAGCGCTTTCACAAAAGCTTAATCAGACCATTAAAATTTAAAAATCCTTATTCATCCCTTATATACACGTCACATGTCAGATCTTGTTGATCAATTAAACTTTTAAATTGACATTCAACTTACTTTACATAAAAATAACAATATATATCATTATAAAAAACACAATAAAGACAAGAATAAATTATTGCATTATTTATAGCGCTTTATACCATTTCAAATAATTTATAGAAACAAGTCTTATTAACTAGTAGACTGTTGCTACTTCGGCTTACTTACATTATTAAAGGAACATTCTGTCTACATTAACTTTAAGATGCTTTCAAAATAAATATATGCAACAAAATATTAACAAATGTCTCATTTCATTTGTAAATAATATTACTCATCTATCCTTATAAAATTCAAAAAATAATAACTAACTAAAGTCCATACCATTTTATCAGTAAGATAAAATTATATAATATATCTTGCCATTCGGCTACAATGAAGTATTTCCAAAATTCATGGTATGCGCTAGTATCACGTTTAACGAAGACACTTTGACTATATATGGAAGAAGAGGGACAAATTGTTCCATGCATGCAAGCAGTGTATTAAACATATAATAACATAAAAAATACTTTATCCCTACATTTACAATAAATGCCTTGCGTGGCATAAATCCACTATTAAAATTTGCAATCTTCTTTACTAAATTATCTATATTTGATATAATAAAAGCGTATATACATTAACTATTGAGTTACTGTAAGTGTTTAAAATGAAAACATCACACCAGTATCTTTAATAACATTACTCTACCAATATAGGTGTTCATAATGTGACATTAATGGAATGCTAACTCATGATAACCCATCTTCTTCTCGCTACCTTTATTAATGCGTGAACTTCAGAATCCTGTGCCACTAGGCTTGAAGACTACTAT
Organism: Protopterus annectens; assembly: GCF_019279795.1. NCBI lineage: Eukaryota > Metazoa > Chordata > Ceratodontiformes > Protopteridae > Protopterus > Protopterus annectens. The sequence goes on along the minus strand of NC_056729.1, from coordinate 1,091,077,056 downwards.
TTAAGGCTAAGCGAGTGTTTAACACTCATTAGCTTATAGTGTATGACTCCAAGACTTAAAACACAATATGATCACCAACTATGAGTGATAAAGTGCATTCATCTTATAACGTGAATTATGTGCATTTACCTGCTGTAAACCAGCCAGTAGCTATAAAATGTAAACAATGATTCATCGAATAGCAATAATGTTGGTTGACGGATTCATATATTTTATACAGATGGAATTACTATATAAGAAATATATGTATAAAAATTGTATATGGAGAATACTAATATCTTATATGTATACTATGAAATGTTTATTAAATGCCATGTTTAAATAAGGCATTCATTATAAATATGAACCTACGTACTGAAAGTTTGATTAGATGAATAAAGATACTAATTTATTAATAGTCAGATTTATTGTTGTTCCTGACTATGTTTATATTAAAATTAATAATAATAATAATTAATAATGACTAAGATCCACAAGATGTCCAATTTAGTTTAGTTTAGCTATAAGGAGTACTATACTTACTTAATAGTAAGGTGTCTAGCTCTAAGTATAGGTTTAATCGAGGCTCTTTCATTCAGGCCCTTACCTTTATCTGCCCTTAATCTTATTATCCAATTAACTTCCTTATATTCAGTGTCGTTACGGATGTTCCCCTCTCTTATAATGGGGGCTATGTGATCTATAAAAATAAATTTAAAAATATGTTCTTGTCCTTCTGCCATAACATGTTTGGCAAGTGCATTAATAGTGTAACCTATCCTTATGGCATATAAATGTTCTCTTATTCTAGTCCGAAACATCTTATTGGTTTTACCGACATAGAATGATTGACATTTCTGGCATATAGCCAGATATACTACATGGTCTGTACTACAATTAGCGAATACCTGAAATTGGTAAAGCTGTCTTGTATTAGGATGTACAAAACTGTTCCCTGTTTAAATATATGTACAAAAATTACATTTAGCACAACAATATGTGCCTGTATAGATCAGATTGTTGGTATTAGTTCTTGGATGACACAAAAGCCTCTTCAAATTGGGTTTATTTTTATATTGAAACATCGGCTTCTCACCTACTATTTGCCTTAACTCATCATTACTTGTAAGTATGCGCCAATGATTGTCTATTATAGCCATTATATCTTTATGATCATTAGTATAGTATATGGGTATTTTTAACTTTGTACTAGTTTCTTTTTGACTAAAAAATTGTACTTTACCCGAAAAATATGGGATTGCTCTGTCTTGCCTCAATTGATCAATATTTTGCAGACCTGTATGGATTTCTTTCTCTTTATATCCACGTTGAAGGAGTCTATATTTGAAGTTATTAATTTCTTCTTGGCATCCTTCCTCTGTAGCATTTAATCTAGATATTCTCATGGTCTGTCCTTTTATGATGTTATTGAATATATATGGGGGATGCATACTACGTCTATGTACGAGCGTATTTCTATGGCATGCTTTCCTGTGCACTCCGGTGTTAACATAATTTTCCATTACCCGTTCTATAAATACATCCAGATATTCAATTTAGGTATCAGAATATTTTGAGGTAAATTTTAAATAAGTAGTCATATTGTTTATTGTGACTGTATAACTGTCTAATTCATCTTGACTCATCATCTACAAAACGTCTATAAAATTGGATGTGTTTAGGATGATGTCCATTCTGAAAAAGTGCTTCTTCTTCCCACATTGCTAAAAACATGTTGGTGTAGCTATTGGCACAAGATGTGCCCATAGCCACATCATCACGCTGAATATATATTTTATTATCATAGACAAAAGCATTATTTTCCAAAATGATTTCGAGGAACATAGTGATGAGATCTATTTTATGACCCGTATATTGGCTGTGCCTAGTTAAATATTTCTTGATAGTGACAACTCCTAGGGCGTTGGGGATGATTGTAAATAATGATTGGACATCTAAAGTAACAAACAGCATATTGGATCCCATTCATGTTTGATTAAAAAATTGTTACAAGTCCAATAGGAATTGCTTCGTAACTTTGAGAATATATTCATTCCTATCTATTACTGGTCTTAAATGTTTTTCAACATATAATGAAAGTGGCTCAGTGCTCCATCCACCACCTGAGACAATAGGTCTCATCGGGGGATTTGTACTGTGTTTATGTATTTTGGGTATTCCTTGGATGCTTGGTATCATGGGGTGTTCAACTTGTAAAAATTTTGCCAGATCTGCATCAATAATTTGGCTATGTACTAAGTCAGATATCGTACGATGTATATTCAACTTGATTTGGTCTAAATATTTTTTAGTTATTAAACCATAAAACTTATTATCACCAAGCATTTCTAACATGGAATTATGATAATGAGTTTTATCCATGATTACTAAGGGTCCCCCCTTATCAGCTGGTCTAAACACAATAGCACCATCTTGTCTTAATTTCTCTAGAGCTTTCCTTTCATTATATGTCAAATTATTATAAGTTCTTTTAGGAAATGAATCACTGGAGTCATTTCTACTGAATTTCTCATAGATGTCATCTTCTACTATTTTATAAAAAGTTTCTAACAGTGGATGGTTTGGTGGTATATATTCACTTAATTTTTTAAACTTTTGGCAATCACTACTTGCATTATTGCCATATTGATACTTTAGCATAACATTTCTAGTGAACAACTTAATGTCAGTAAGTACATCTGTAAGTCGACTACTGGTAGTAGGAATGAAAGTTAAACCTTTGTTCAATACACTGATTTCATTAATGTCCAATACTTTATGAAAAATATTCCAAATCAAGCTGTTTTCATCTGGTTCCACATCTCTTTCAGGGTTTGATTGGATCCTCTTTCCCCTGATAGCTTCCACTTTTGTCGTCCCCGGCTCATGGAGCGGTCCCTTCTGGCCCCTTTCCCCAAAGTAATGGGGAGGGGGAATTGTGGAAAAAACATCTCATGATTCTGTCCATTATCTGCTCGTAATGTGCAGCCTAACGTTGCATTATCTTTAGGTCGCACAGATGGAAACATTATTGCTCATGCATCCCCATGAATATCTTTCTGATTGTCTGCCGAAGCCATATGGTTTCCGAACGAACTGTCAGATACAGCTACTATGTTATCAGCCAAGTTGATATCTACATTGGTGTGCACACTATGCTGGTGACTGCTGTTTTTATCTTCGATATTATTACTTCTGTTTCCTTTACTTGAAAAGTCTACAGTGTTAGTATCATTCCTATTCATGCTTGACATCTGCCTAAATGTATAGTCTGGATTAGGCCAAGTAAAAACTTGGGCTAATCGAAAATCTTGAGTGTCTCTATTGATTTTATTCCTTTTTTGTTGTAAAAGTCATCTTTCATAAACTTGAACACCATCCAATATGTTGGAGAGTGCATTGTTAATAAAGACCTCTGGATATTTAGTATACAGTTCCTGTTGTTGATTTAAAATAGATGCTATCAACTCTTCTTCTATAGGTTTAAAAAAGTCTAACAATAGCCGAATATAATTCTTACTCACCTCTATGTTCAGTTTCTGCCATTGTGTGAGTAATTCAGGGTATTGCTCGCCGTAAGTAGGCATTTTTAATTCTCGTAAGCCTCTCGGTATAATGCTTCTTTTAAGGCAAACCTCAAAATGCTGGCGTTGAGTAGAGAGACATTTGAGCTTTAATAAATTAGTCTCTAATTTTTCCATTGCTATTTGCATTTGCTCTGCCAAGTCAGACGTAATTGTAGTAGTATTTGTATTCCCCTCGGTTTCATATAACAACAGGGAATTGACATTGCTCCTTACACGTTAGAAATGTAGTCTTCAGGAATTCACCTCCATTAGAAGTTGTGTAAAGTCTATTTTCACTTGCCTTAGCACCAGTGTGTAATCCTTGGGAGACATTAGCCTCCACGCCAAGTTATCTTCTCATCGCATAGACCCACCCGGTCTAGAATCCAATTCAATGTTATCGTTCTTCTCTGCCATGTCTTCGTTGGATAAGCAGTAAAGAATATAACACTGAAGAAATAAATAAATGTTCCCAACGAAGTGAATACCTCTTGGTTTTGCAGTTAGTAGAATAACAACAGTTCCAACTAATATAACCAAGAGGCAACCAAAGTGTAGCAAAACTCCAGCTTATACTATCCGCAATATAAAGAGAAATGTTCGTTTTCATAAAAATAGAACCTGAATTTTATTTTGTATACAAAGAGGTAAGTGCTTTCACAAAAGCTTCATCAGACCGTTAAAATTTAAAAATCCTTATTCATCCCTTATATACACGTCACATGTCAGATCTTGTTGATCAATTAAACTTTTAAAGTGACATTCAACTTACTTTACATAAAAATAAAAATATATATCTTTATAAAAAACACAATAAAGACAAGAATAAATTATTGCATTATTTATAGCGCTTTATATCATTTCAAATAATTTATAGAAATGAGTCTTATTAACTAGCAGACTGCTGTTACTTCAGCTTACTTACATTATTAAAGGTGTATTCTGTCTACATTAACTTTAAGACGCTTTCAAAATAAAACATGCAATAAAATATTAACAAATGTCTCATTTCATTTGTAAATAATATTACTCATCTATCCTTAAAGGATTTATTGTGCAACTATGATGGAATACCTAACAAGCAGAGTACAGAAGGAGGAAATAGGTTAGGAAATAGGTTAGGAACTTGGAAATGTGGCTTTTGCAAAGTTTGCAGCCACATTAAATGTTCCAACAGTTTTGTTCATCCGGTAACTAACAAATGCTATAAGTTCTCTGGTTTTGCTAACTGCAACACCAAGAATGTTATATACGTTGGCACTTGTAATTTGTGCCAAGCCTATTATGTAGGAAAGACCAATAGAAAGTTTAAGGAAGGGATACTTCACCACCTGTTAGACATCAAGAATAAAGTGGCAATCAATGCCCTATATGGACATGTGTCTGAAAATTCAGGGCATTCATTTAGTTTTATGGTTATCTCAAATGTGACTACTAACCTCCATGGAGGAGACATTGTCAACAAAATTGAAAAGGAAGAAAGCAAATGGATCATGAACCTCAGAGCTAATTTATTTCCAGGGCTCAACAGAGTAGTTCCTATTAAATGTATTTTGAAAGAGAGAAGCCTAATTAAGAAATTAAATGGAGGCTTAAGGAAGGCATGCATCTGACTGCTGTATGTGATTGGTTGAGCAATTAAGGCTCTTTATTTAACAGCAGTAAGTTAGGTCTACACACTAGGATCTGAAGAAGGTTTTTTAACTGAAAGTGCTTATCCTGTTTGACCTGCAACTTGAACAGCACAATTTTTGCTTTTTATTTCTTCGTTTTATTAAAGCCTACATTTTAACAGAATTTCTCAGTGAACTTTTCGTTGTGGTGGAAGCCTTTTTTTCATTTTACTATTTTTAAATTTATGGTTATAGATCACATAGCCCCCATTA
>NC_056729.1:1090971625-1091066625 GCF_019279795.1 Protopterus annectens | reverse complement strand
CCTCAAATGCATCTGCTTCCATTTGTATCCTTTGAGATCATATCCACCAACTCAACATTTGTTGCTTGGTCATGATTTAGTAGCCAGTAAACCATTCCATCCTTCCTTCCGTTCTTCCTCTTGTCTTTGTTTGGACATGACCCTATACTAACAGACTTTAAATTTTGCATTCTGTAGCAGTCATTTACTATGCAACATTGATTGTAAGATTTGTTCTGCCTTGTTTAGTCCTCCTGGTAGAAATAGAGTCCCCATACAAAGGGTTCATTGAGATAAATGATTTATCATAAATCAGAGATCCTTGAGTTTGCTGACAGGCCTTCAAATGTATTAGACCACATATTTTGAAGCATTAACCCTATTCTTTATATCTTTAGATACTTTTTCATTATCTCATTTTCTCCTATATGATCCTATTTTCTGTAGCTGTCTTAAGCCTTCCTTAGTTGGAGTCCCCTATTTCCTCCCCATAGTTTAGTATCCTGTGCATTTCCTGTCCATCCTACCTCTGCCATCTATAATTTCCAGGATCTGATGGTTTAACATCAGCCATTCTTAGAGACACCGGAGCTACTGCATTATATATTAAATCAGTAGTTCTACTTAGCCTGAGCTGCTCTTGGTAGAGTCCATTCAAAACATGTTGATGGGAATCAGTTTATGACTGTTTTCATAAGGGTGGTGGCAAAAGAAATGTGGCTGTAAAAAAGGCCATCTTGATTACAGATTGCCTTCATCTATGTTTCCCCATTTCTTTGCATTTTTATGTCTTGCTCTTGGTATGTTTATAACACAGGAGACTGCAATAGGTTGTTACTGAGTTTCACAGGGTGTGGATCCTTTGGTACAGGGCCATATCCTTCTCAAAGGTAAGCATTTATTTAGGAAGCATTTGGTCTTGCATATACATGGAGCAGAATGCATAGTGCAGTAGTAAAAGTAATAAGATGGCATTATAAAACAACAGTGCTGCTCACATGGACTAACCCTTTGTCTGTTGATTTATCTGTCCATTTATCTATCAGTCTGTTGAGCTAGTCATTTAATCAGATACTGCTTCCAGGTCACCCCTGAAAAAGGAATGTATTTCCCAGTGGACTTGCTTGGTTAATAAATAGGTATTGTTATTTTTATTATTATTATTATTATTATCATTATTATTATTAATGATAATAATATTGTTTCCGTTTGTCTGTATAAGTAGCTACCATAATCTGTATCTTTTCCTTTCATTTTTTTATCTTCTCCCATTTTTGTTTATTTTTATAATCAGGCAAACCACTTCAGGAATGACTGGTGACTGGTTAACTAACTTATGCAATGTTAAATGGTATTTAACTGGAGGCTGTGGGAATTAAACCCAGAGCTGTAGGCTTTAACTTATTTAGAGCCAGTTATATCAGTGATACCATATTTTACTTCATGCTGTTTGATAGCATTTTGTGTTCTAGGAATACAGTCAGATGAAATATGAAAGTTTTAGTGAAAGACTTAAAGCTACATACTGTCTTTGTAAAACTAATGATGGAACATTTATAAGATGGCCAAAAAGGCCCATGTTTTAAATTTTATCAATGTTAAATCTCATATAAATTTATTAAAAGTAGCAGACCAATACTAAAGCAATGTTAGCTGTAGCAGATGCTGTTATTTGCAACTCCTACATATTCTGTACAGACAAGAGACAATGGATTTGAACCCTTCTTTGATCCATGTCCTAGAAGGTCAATACTTAGAAGAGTATTTAGATGCATTTGTTTACCTGTTGTTTCTACTGTGCATCTGATACTGAAGATTTCATTGCAGTGTGCTGGTTAAAGATTAATTCTGGATATTGTATCAGATGACTGGTAACCGATTTCTTTGGATAGCCTTGAACCTGCACAAGGCCATATTGCACTGTTGTATAATGATAATGTCAATGGCAGTGACTAAAACTCTGTTGCCTGGTTTTAGCAGAATGAAAACAATGCCATTTTGATTCATTCATTGGCGACTACTAGCTTAACTGCCATGAAGGGCCATTTTAAGCCAAGTCAATAACCCCCAGTCAGAATTAAACCCTGTACCTTGTAGCTATGAGGCAAAGACCTTGACCATTATATCAAACCCATCCCCATTCTGAGACATGATAACTAACTATAAATCACCAGTCTGTTTTAAAACAGAAATGAATACCTACATATAATACAAAATAAAATATCATATAGAGAAAGTGCATATAAAATGTTTTGAGAAGATGAATCCTGCAGCTACAGATGGCACAGACGTACATGTAAAGGGCTGTGTATTTGATAAGGAATGGACAAATAGAAATGATGTACTATTACATGAGTACAGGGAAGCAGAAAAAGAGTATAGGATAAACAACACACATGACATCTAAAAAGACCTGAACAGCTCATTAAGCTTTAATATCATGGTTCAAGAAGTCATATTGGTCCACAATAGATATAAACCCCAATTCCGAAAATGCATTTTACCACGTCATGGATTTTTAAAATAATGATGTGGGCAAACATGGTATAACATTTTAGTAGTTTAATGCTCTATGATATAAGGAAGGAAATGGTTAATGGGTTATTGTCATAGGTATTTATAAGTTTAGACTATATGTAAAGCCATAATAATATTAATGGTTTTAACAGCCTAAATGACTTTATGATTAAGTGATTTAAATATAGATCTGGTAGACCAATGCCACTTGTTTTCCAGCATCTAAACATCTGTGATCTGCTATCCTAACTGCTTTAGGAAACCAAATGAATTTGGATAGTGATATAGTAGCTTTATTTAACAGGTTGTTATAAATACCATGAGTTGTAGATAAACAGAATAGAAGTCTAGAAAAATATTCATTTTAACAATTGCAGCACTAGATTATTCATTTATTTTATTTATTTATTTGCATTTGTTTACTGGGATAGTTCACCAGACCAAGGTGAGCCCATTTTCAGTGGAGGCCGGGGAGAAAAGCTCCACAAACATAGTATAGCTATTGCACAGTACATAGAGTAAATATGTGACAAACATTTACCTATACTATAAGGATACATTTCAAATGAACAGCATGTTACAGATACAATATGAAATGCATAATATTCTGTCTTTTGATGTCATATACTGTTAGACCAAGATTTATGTATACTGCTTGTTAGTTTGGGGGGTTGTTTTAGGAAAAAGTGATACCCACTATTTAAATGACTATGCAGTTTTCATTTCACTTGTTCTGGATAGGAATAAGGCATAACTTTGGGGTACACTGGAAAGGAAAGTGGAATTTTGGGTATTAAGTATATAATGAGAAGAGTTTGAAAATTTTGGACCATGTCAATAATTTTTGATATGTCCAAATGTGGATATTTTAAGTAAATATTTGCACAATTTCCAAAGGGGGTAAAGGGGATTTTGAAGTAATTAAAAATCAGAATTAAGTACAGAATTCTTAGGGTTGAAAATGAATAAAGATTTCAGTATAAAAAAATAAAGAGATATGGGGATAGAGGACAACTCTGTCTAGATGTTGTTTAGATTGATTTGAGTATAGTAGCTGATATATAGGATTCTAATACATTCGATAAAGCTTGCTCAAAGATACAAAAAGAAATTCTAAATTAACTCTATCAAAGGTATTTTCTCCTTCTACAGCCAAAGTATATGAGATCCCTTTGCTGGTGTTTGCCACAAGTTGAAGGGATTCTATGGTTATGGTTTGGTCACCAGTTTATCTTGAAATAGTGTACCCTAATTAAAAGGGTGAACTAATAGGGGGAATAACCTTTTCTAAATCTATTAGAAAAAATAGATACATGCAATTTAATTTGCAGATTAATACAGGCTTGGGTCTGCAGTTAGTAATATCTGACAGGTCCATTTTGCTTATTTGGAATTAAAATAGTTTTGGCTCTATTAATATATTTATCTGTTATTGACTAGGTTAGTCCCATTAAGCTAGTAATTTCTTTTCAAGGAAGACCTAAGGTGGTATTTGTACTATTAGAGAAATTTGGCCATGGTATTGGGGAACTTTTCCTTCTCTATTCAAGAGATGCTGTGGAATCTTTTACATCCATCTGAGCAATCACAGTTTGGGTCAATGACTGCATTCCAATCACCATGAATAATAATGTAATGACCTTTGAAATTAGAGTTTAAATTAAACACTTGTATGAAGTTTCATTTATTTAGTGCATGGAGTGTAAATATTAAGTAGTAGATGTGGTTTGTCCAAGGAATTTAATCTGTATGTGATATAGCACCATCTTTTGTTGGGGTCATGTCCATAGCTCAGAATGTTTCCCTTGAATGGATGCTTTATTAAAATTGCTACCCTGGCACTCCTGTTGTTAAGCTATTGCTTTATTTATAGTAAACCATTAATCACATTTTATATGCTGTATGGAAGCAATGTTAGCCTGTAATTTATGAAATAAGTGAAAAAGAGCTTTATTTATTCTGATTTTCTATGCATCTTAGGTAATAGCCAATGATATACTTCATATATTTACCTGTAAATAGTACATCAATACAGCATAAGTTGCTCTTTGGCAATATTGTGGAGCTCTATATTCAAGAACTAAAGGACAGGCATGATAAAATATACTGGAGTTGATTCTTTTCCTACTAGCCATCAATGGACCTAACCCTTATCCACCTTAGATGAGAAGAATAATATAAACTGGGAATATGGATCCAAAGCTTAAAATAATATTTCACATTTATATACAGTAAAGTTAGCATCCTATAAATAATTATATATAAGCAAGTCATTTAAAAAGAAAAAAAAATAGATATTCTGCCATTCCAGAGTTGCCCATCAAAAATACACAGCTAATGAAACCCTCAAGCACCTAAACAATCTACAGAAATAAGTTATGATAACAGTGAACACGCTATAAGGAAGAAAGTGTTCTTCCACATATTTCATGTATGAGCATTTTGAAGGGAGTTAAACTTTTGATTAATGCATATTTCTTCTTACATAATAAAGTATACACATATAATCCCACGGTTTAGGGTAATATAAGGGTCCGGACTTGAGGAACACAGTGTTAAAATGTTATCACAAAATTTCTGTGATCTTAAGCCTGGAAGAACCAGCAGAAATAGTGTGATCCTTGCTTAATACAGCAACTGTTAGTCAGAATTACAGTAGGATGAATATATAAACATAAAGTATGCAATCATTTATCTGATGCATGTATATTGAGAAGAACATTGGTTAATAGTAAACTGAATAAATTAAAAAAGGCCAATGCAGAATTCTCAGTCTTCTGTTTATAAATATACCCCTGTGTTAACTCAGACTAAGCACCAGACCATCAACTAGACTCCCAAGATTCCTAGTCTCTCATGATCATGATCTTGTGTTTACTCACTAATTACTAGTGAGCTTAATCTTTCTTAGGATTTTTTTCTCATGTAAATATGTATATACTGTGGAATGATCATCCACCTTCATATAAGATCACAACTTCAGTAATAAAGAACACTTTAAATGCATCCTTGTATGTTGCTCTTCTATACTCTATCCATTGATCTCTAGTATTTTCTTTCTTAGATTTATGTGTGACCTTAGTACCTATTAATATAAACTAACAGTTGTATCTAGTTTAGTCTTATATTAAGTTTTCTTTCCTTAATAGAATACATAATACAAAATCCTAGGCTTGATTTGTAATACACCATTTCTAATGCAAATGTCTTAGTCTTGTTCATCTATTCTTAGATATATATTTCTTTCCCTATTGAAATATAAAATATATAATCTTAGGCTTGAAATATTTTTTAAAACTTCTTATGTACCAAATTCTACTGTTAATGTCTTTGTCTTGACCGTTTATGTTGTTGTAACTTGTGGAGCTTTTCTCCCCGGGCCTCCACTGAAAATGGACATATATCCAGCTGGACTAGCCCGGTCAACAAATGTAAAATAAATAAAATAAAAATAAATAAATGTTAGATCACCTATCATCTTTTATAAATGGCAATGTTTTAGTAAAATGTTTGTTCACCTAGTGAACATGTGTGTTGCGATAATAGCTCATAAGATGAAGTGCACCATTCAATGTATCTCTTGTGCATCTAATTGTTTCATTTCATTAGTTATTCACTTCAGGCGGCTGTTTGAATTTATGTCTGATGCTATTTTTTGTGAAGTGTATTCTGTAACTCAACTGTGCAAGAAATAGTGAAAGATATTTCATGTATCAGTTGTGGACTCCCTATAAATTCAGTACACACGCACCCATATATATATATAAATGCAGATAGATATCTGTATGTGTGTGCATATATATATAAATATATATACATGCATATGTACACACACACACACACACACACACACACACACACACACACACACACACACACACACACACACACACACACAATTTCATTCATAGGCAGATCTGGTCATTCTAATGTACGGTAAATTGGGAAGTATGGTTCCGTGTCAGTATATTTCAAACAGTCAACGAGATTTACATCTAACCACGTATACTGTTGACAGTTAACAAGTGTGCTGCTTTGTGGAAAGGTTTTCAGGCAGTGAGCTTAGTGAGGAATTTGAGCAGTGTGCGTGGTATGACTGTGTTGCTGCATAAACCTCACCTTGTTTTAATTGAAATGAAAGGGGTAATACTTTCCACCATAATCCTGAGCAATGCCACTATTTTAAAAAGGGCTACTACCTGCCTACTTCTACTACTGGTCTCAATACAGATTTGCGTTGCTGGGATACAATGCCCTTTGCTTCTTCTTCCACCAGAAGATGAAATAAAGAAATTCAAAAGCAGTTTAACAGCTCTATTAATTTTCCCCATTAGAGTACCTGGGCATAGCGGTGTCTTAGATAATTGCTTTTCTTAAAGCAAGCATCACTCTCTGCTCTTGAGAAAGAGAATATCCAAATTCTACTGTTAATGTCTTTGTCTTGACCTTTTATGTTGTAACTTGTGGAGCTTTTTTCCCCAGGCCTCCACTGAAAATGGACATATATCCAGCTGGACTAGCCCGGTCAACAAATGTAAAATAAATAAAATAAAAATAAATAAATGTTAGATCACTTATCATCTTTTATAAATGGCAATGTTTTAGAAAAATGTTTGTTCACCTAGTGAACATGTGTGTTGCGATAATAGCTCATAAGATGAAGTGCACCATTCAATGTATGTCTTGTGCATCTAATTGTTTCATTTCATTAGTTATTCACTTCAGGCGGCTGTTTGAATTTATGTCTGATGCTATTTTTTGTGAAGCGTATTCTGTAAATCAACTGTGCAAGAAATAGTGAAAGATATTTCATGTATCAGTTGTGGACTCCCTATAAATTCAGTACACACGCACACATATATATATAAATGCAGATAGATATCTGTATGTGTGTGCATATATATAAATATATATACATGCATATGTACACATACACACACACACACACACACACACACACACACACACACACACACACACACACACACACACACACACACACACACACACTCACACAATTTCATTCATAGGCAGATCTGGTCATTCTAATGTACGGTAAATTGGGAAGTATGGTTCCGTGTCAGTATATTTCAAACAGTCAACGAGATTTACATCTAACCACATATACTGTTGACAGTTAACAAGTGTGCTGCTTTGCGGAAAGGTTTTCAGGCAGTGAGCTACTTTTCCATAGTCCATTTCACCACTTTGAAAGTAGTCTTGTCGTGTGTACAAGACGACTCAGTTTTCGTTTTAGGCATAGCTGTCAATTAATTAGAGACAAAGCCAGAAAAAAAATGTGGAACACGTTTAAAATATTACTATTATTGCCTTGAAACATTGACAGAAAAAGAGAATGTGGAGTATTACTTATGCAGTCTACATTTCCTGGTGACAGTTATGTTGTGCGACGGCTGTTGCCCCGTTAACAGAAAAGTGCCGCTAAATCCAATACAAGTGAGGCTTGCTTTAATCGCAAACTGAGAGATAAAGTGGGTTCTTTACGTGTAGTTTTTTTTTCTTTTTTGATTCCACGCTTAGTGAGGAAGTTGAGCAGTGTGCGTGGTATGACTGTGTTGCTGCATAAATCTCACCTTGTTTTAATTGAAATGAAAGGGGTAATATTTTCCACCATAATCCTGAGTAATGCCACTATTTTAAAAGGGCTACTACCTGCCTACTTCTAGTACTGGTCCCAATACAGATTTGCGTTGCTGGGATACAATGCCCTTTGCTTCTTCTTCCACCAGAAGATGAAATAAAGAAATTCAAAAGCAGTTTAATAGCTCCATTAATTTTCCCCATTAGAGTACCTGGGCATAGCAGTGTCTTAGATAATTGCTTTCCTTAAAGCAAACATCACTCTCTGCTCTTGAGAAAGAGAATAAACAAGGAAACAGACCTCTGTCTGTCTCATCTGCACATGGAAGGAAATTATTTTAAATTTGCCTTCTTATATTGTCTCTACTATGCACTCCCAAATGACCCTTGAGAGACTTAGGGGTCAATGAGAATGTTGTCTACATAGTATAGATGGGGCACTAGTACGCTTTTCTGTGTTAGCACTAATCATACTGTCTCCTTGTGTTAAAGGTAATGAGTCATTGTGGGATAATTTGAGTGAATTGGTTCCAAGTGTATGGCTCATCCCCCATTGCAAATGTCCATTTATCTCTTGATTTCTCTTGCAAAGGCTGGTCAAAAACATGCAGAGGGTAGCAGATTAGAGGTGAAAGGATACAGCACTAAATTATACTTCTCCTTGACAGCTGAAACCATAGAAACGAAGGCGGGGTTATGCAAAGTAATAATGACCTCATTGTATGGCCTTCATAATTGTAGGTTTTTGAAAGACGAGACAAAATAAGCAAACAGATATTTTGGCTTCACATATTATTATAACTGGTAATCACTCATGTTACTACCTTCTATGAAATGGATATCTAACAAAACACATATTGTTTAAATTACTTTTGAAATAATTGGTATTAAAATACATGGCTTAAACAAATAATGCTTCGGCATTTAAAATGGTAGTTTAATGATTCTTTTCATTGAGCATTAGCCTTGAGTGTTGATTTGAAAAGGAAAATGTTTTCATTAATGATTCTTTTCATGGAACATTAGCCTCGAGTGTTGATTTGAAAAGGAAAATGTTTTCATTTTACTTATATGCACTTGTAGCTATTTATTTGAAAGGTTATATTTGAATAAGTGAGACTTGTTATGACTGCAAACTGAAAGTTGAAATGAGTTTATATAAACAAATGTCTTGTATCATAAAGTAACAACCACTCTATGTACGGTATCTCCATTCTTGTGTTAGGAAAGTGAAGTCAGAGTACTTCATTAGAGGTTTGGCCTTAAATATTAGACTATCATGCCTTTAATGATCTAAATCAAATTCTTGTTACTATAGCATGAGAAATAGCTTTGGGTTGCAGCTGTGTAAAGACCATATTGTCACTGAATGTTTCTTCATTACCCTCCACAGTAGACTAAGACATAACTACAACTTAGATCTATAAAATGGCAAAAAAGCCTCTAATCTATTACATCTTTTTTTGTGGCATACCTTAAAGTATATAATAGAAAAATCATACAACAATTAACTGTTGAACTACAGCCACAGGAAGGAAAACTATGAATTTTACCTTTCCTTGCAGTTTCTCCTTATGATGAGAGGTATAATGTTTTGATATATTTAATCTTAACACTATGACTCTAAGGTTAGTAATGAAGACGCATCTTCATTTCTGTTATCATTGATGTACTTGATGAAATAGTATTTTTTAGAAATTGCAAGGAATTGCTGTCAAAACTGTATTACTTCATTTGGAATAATGAGTCAACAATTGAGTTGCACTGTGAAGAGTTTAAAAATTTTGCTTAAGGTGTTGAAGCATTATAACAATTGCCTAAAGACAAATGTTAAAGTTGTTCCACATCACTAAAAGAGATCTGAGGAAGAGTAGAGAACAGGGAAAAATAAAGGGGCGAGAGGGAAGATAAGAGACAAAAAGGTGAAAGAGAAAGGAAGAAAAGGAAAGTGAAATACAAAGGTTTATATAAGTAGTTATAATTCGACTTGCAACGCTTCCAGATTAGAATTGGCTTGACAGAATTTCCCTTTTCATTGTAAGTCATGCAACTAATATTAGTCTGGTGAAGAGTGAAATATGTTTAAGTAATTCTTAAATCATCAGCATGTTTAAACTTACTGTCTTTACTATAAACTGTTTTAAATGTTGATGATTATCCTAACTAATGTAAAAATAGTTTATTTCTCTATCAAGTCAAATAGAAATGCTTAAATGGATAGTTATTGTTTGAATACTTCTTTTTTGATAAATATTCTCATACATATTCATGGTCAAGTTATAAAATTCTTGACTTGGTAAGAATACTTGTGGTAATGAGAATGGGTTATTTCTCAATCAAGCAATGTTTTACCAGTAAAACTTAAAATATACTTATTAAAAATCAAAATCTTCTGTTACATCAGCATATTGCTGTTTTCTTATACAAATAAAATTACAGAATTTCCATAGAATACATATTTTGGAGCCTCGAGTCAGGCAAATTTGTTCAAGTCTTTGGAAAGATGATTAATCTGACTGGATATTCTTATTTTGTCAGATTAGTAATGGATTTCATTCCATGTCAGTTAAAGGTTTTATTGAATTTTAATTACTTTTTTAAAAATGTTTTTTCCTTTTACAGGCCTCAATCTAAATTCAAAGCATATCACTTAATAAGAATTAGTAATTTGTCAACAAAATATAACTTCTCCAAAAAGGGTTTACAAGACTTAAATACTACAAACATTTGCTATTATATCCTTTTATCATTCTTAACTTTTGAGTAAATAAGATGGGTTTGACCTTTCTTTCTTTGAATGTTAATGGTTTAAACAACCCAAGGAAAAGGTTTAATTTACTAAAATACTTGAAATTAAATAAAGCACAAGTATTTTTTTTTACAAGAAACTCACTTTAAAGCAAATGATAGCTTTATTTGGAATCCAAATGAATACTTAAAATTATCCAGTTCTTCATACACTAAAAAAACTAGAGGAGTCTTAACATTATGGGAAAAAAATGCTATCTCCCCCAAATCATTTACAGTTATAAAGATAAAGAGGGCCTTCTATCAATTATAATAATAAAATTTAGTAACAGAATTTGGACATTAGTGAATGCATATTGGTTTCCTGGAATTGGAGTTAAAACAATAAAAAAGCATTTAGAGCTTATCATTAAAAACATCATGGGTAGTTTGATTCTAGGAGGAGACTTTAAGTGTTTACTAAGTGACTCAGAAACCTCTAATAAAAGACCTTTTCGTATTACCTCTATAGGAAAATATCTTAAAAAATGGACAGATAATTTACAGTTATATGATTTATTTTATCTCAAAAATGATAATTCACTAGAATTTCCTTGCTGTGACTTTAGGCATAAGTCCCAGACTAGAACTGATAATATTTTTATATCTCAAGAGCTAAAAACAAAAATATCATACTTTACAATAACCCTGTGTCCTATATCTGATCCCAATGCACTCATTTTTAATCTCCAAATGGATTTTAAGAAACTGTCCTTCACTAAAAGAATTCCAGCTTATATTACTAAATTAAAGCAGTTTAAACCTTGGCTAGACTCAGAAATATTTTTTTTCTAGACACTAACCTAACTAGCAAGGTAAATGTAGTAATCCTATGTTTTATCAAATAAGAAAAAATAAATTGAATCTTTAAATAAAAATATAATGAGATTTTAACTCACAAGACCAATTTAGCCCTAGAAAAATGAAAATTAAACTCTTATTCTGTTTCTCCAAAGTATATGTGCAATCTAGCATTAAGTGTAAAAAGACATTCCATTGAACATAATATTATAAGTGTAGCTCATGAAGGTAGGAATAATAAAAAATTTCTAACATAAGCGATATTCTAGATGCCTTCAAATGTCACTTCTCAGAACAATGCAAAAACAAAGATCTTCAACAGAGTATTTCAGATCACGATCTAGACTTTTCTAAATTAAATAAAACTTACCAGAGAAGTTAATGTAATTCAAAAATGAATTTCCCTAAAGGAAATTAATGAAAAGATTAAAGAAATCAAAAATAACAAATCACCAGGCATTGACAGTATTACTAATGAAATATATAAACTTTTACCATCCCCAGCTATATCAGATTTACATAAGGCTTTAAATGAATCATACTTACAAGGCACAATTCCATCTTCATGGAGATATTCATTAATTACTCCTATACTAAAAGAAAATAAAGATTCTCACTTATGTAGTTCATATAGACCAATTTCTTTGATCAATAATGATTATAAATTTTTAATGTCCATTTTAGTTAATAGTTTCAAGAAATCACTAACACACCTCATCACTGAAGATCAAACAGGATTTATTTATAATAGGCATACTCAAGATAACATTGAAAGAATTCTGACCATCATAGACATATTAAATAGGGATAATCAAGAAGCTCTTATAATCACCCTAGACATTGAGAAGGCCTTTAACTTCCTGAACTAGAATTTTCTTTTTAAAATTCTTGAATCATATAAATTCCCTACCCAATTTATTCATTTTATAAGAAATATTTATAACAATAATTTAGTCTATGTAAAATTAGGACCATTTACATCTGAATCTATTAAAATTACTAGGGGTACCAAACAAAGTTGCCCAATGTCTCCAGTCTTATTTGCATTAGCAATATAACCTTTTTCCTTGGAAATTCATTCTAACCCCAGAATTAAAGGCTTTAATATATATAATCAATTTGAATCTAAAATAATGCTATTTGCAGATGATATCTTACTTACTTTAATGATCTCAGAAGAATCTTTACAAGAATTAGAATTACTAGTTAAAAAATTCTATGATATCTCAGGGCTTAAAATCAGTAGTTCTAAATCCAATCACATATTGTTAAATAAAAAAAAAACTTAATGATAACACTAAATCTACTAAGAGTGGAATAGCTGGGAAACAGGTATCTTCTTTAAAATATCTAGGGATTGTACTGTTTGATAATATAGAATTAACTTTAAATACTAATTATAACAACATAGTGATCATAGTAAAAACTCTTACAGAGAAATGGAACAAATTACATTTAAATTTTGAAGATATGTTACAGTTAATTAAAATGATTTTGTTACCAAAAATAAACTATATTGCTTTATATATTCCTATATTACCAAGTAAGAATATTTTAAGATAAATAAATAGAATGCTTTTAAAATTCTTATGGTACCCAAAGAAAAATAGAATAGCTTTATCAAACCATATTAGACCATGGGAACTGGAAGGAATAAATGTTCCTGACTTAGAATCCTACATTAAAGCTTCTAATCTCAGAACAATATTAAATTGGATTGATCCAAGATTTTCTTCAGCATGGAAATCCCTACATGCAACCATTATCCTAAATGAAAATAAATTAATAAAACATTTACAACTAAATGATCTGAACAATAAATTTTGGTATGCACTTTGTGTCAATCTACAATATAATGTTATTAAACCCACAAATCTAAATTATGTAAATTATACTTACAATACTTTTAGATGTTTTGTTAACAACAATATTGATATTAAACTATGGATACAACTACTATACCCCTTTAAAATTACAAAAAAACGTTTTCAATATTATCAACGCAGATATTCTTAGTAACTGGGAAGTGAAAAAATGTACATGCTGGTATCATTGTATAATGAACTTAGTTACTCTTGATGCAAAACATTTAACTGAAACTTTTAATTTATCAGAATCAGATTGGTTAGCTCTTAACAGTATACTTCCATTTACTCAAGATCTATGCAGAACAATAAAGATCTCCCCCTTTACATCTGTACCTACATTTATAATTCTTATACATGAAATGCTATATAGAGAACTTAGGTGGAAAAGTTTAATCTCCAAACTATATAAAGTCATAATTAACTGCAAAACTATTTCTAATCAGAAATTTTAGAACTTTATTACCAGGGATTATACATTATCCTTAACTTCTGAAAATAAAACTAATCTCCTACACTCCATTAAATTAGCTTCTAATTTACAATTATGGAGAATTTTTTCCTGGAAATTTTTGCATAGAGCATTCTACACTCCTAATAGAATTGCTAAATGTAATCTTTCTAAGGAGGTAATGTGTTGGAGATGCTCTCTAAAATGTAAGGCTGATTGGTCTCATATTTTTTATAAATGTTCTCTCATCAAAAAATTTTGGGAAGACATTGGAAATTTCCTTCAAGCTATCTTTAGTGATTCCTTTATATTATCAGAATTTTTAATTTTTTGAATATAAAAGATTCTATTGCAATGAATAACAAAAATAAATATCTTCTTTGGACAATTTTGGCAGTGGCCAAAAAATGAATCACAAGAAGATGGATGGCACCATCCATTCCAACTGTTGAAGACTTCATGACTCTACTGGATGAAGTAGCATCAATGGAAATTAAAGTAAAAGAACTCAGAATTTCTCCTAGAAAATGGACTAATAATCCTTAGAAGAAGGTTTTCTCCCTTATTAAGACAATGAATCCAGATGCAACTCCATCTAACAAATCAATCTAGAAGCAAGAACTATAGAATATTGTGTAACCTTTTTTGTTTATATTTTTGCTATTCCCATCTTTTCTTGTATGAGGCCTCTAAATTTTGTATATAGTTTATGATTGTTTGCCATTTAAATTGTAAATTATTCTGTTTTCTAAATTGTTATTGGAAAATCAAATAAAAAAATTTGAGTAAAAAAAAAAAATAAAATATTTGCAACTTTATTGTTTCATTATTTTCAGTCTTTACATTTATCTCTGCATTAAAAACTTTTCTTCTTCCTCTGTCTTGTGTGAATCAACAGCAGTCTTTATAAATCAGTATCTCAGTTTATTGCACTCTGTACCGTTATTCAAAATGAAACTGCTGTCCCCTAATGCCAGATGCACCAGGAACATATAAGAATGCATAGGTTAGGCATTCTGTATGATGTGCACCTTTATCATGCATGTAACCAACCCTCAGTAAAAAAACAAAAAAACAAAAAAAAAAAACAAGATGTATGTGGGTATAGACTGAAACTCTTGACAGATCCTTGCATACCTTTAAAAGACAGACACTATCTAATAAAGCAGTGTTATACCTTGATCACAGAAAAGACATCTAGCTCATGGCAAGTTTAGCTGCTATTTTATTTATTATTTTATATTATTATTTATTTTACATTTGTTGACTGGGAAAGTCCAACTGAATGCATGTCCATTTTTAGCAGAGGCCTGGGGAGAAAAGCTCCATAGTTAAATTTTAAGCAAAATATAAGGTATATACAGAAAGATTAAAATTTACATAGTACCAAACTTAACATTGACTAGTAACATAGCATTGAAGCTTAAGATTTAACATATTTATATAGAGTGAACACATCTTTTACAGTGTTAGGTTGAGGCATTACATAATGGTGAACATTGTTAGTAGGGGTTGCATTTTTTGCTTTATACAGCTGAACATGTGAGCAGGTTAGCCACTGTAGGAAGTATAGCAACAAAGAGAGCAAAGATTAGACATAGTAGGGAGTATAGTAGCAGGAGAAGAGACAGAGATGAGAAATTGGATAACGGGTTAAGTACGAAAAACAGGAGGAGTAAGTAGCTTTAGTAGAGAGTAAGAGTAGAGTGTAGTGGATAGATAACAGAGTGTCCTAGCAGTGACATATGGGTATTGACTAAGGGGTTAGAATTAAAGGTGGAACTGGAAGGAAGCTAGAGAAGTTGCATTATTTTGATGATGAAGGTGAAGTCAGAGGGCAAGAGTAAGGGGAGAGGGGAAGGTCAGCCAGGTGGGGAATGTGCATATCCATGTGTGCTTTAGGTGCTCTTTCAGGAGTCTTTTAAATGTAATCTTTCAGCCTGCTGAGGTAATAGCAGTAGGTAGGGTGTAATATATTTTGCCCATGGAGTTAGGGAAGAGGGAGTCCCCTGCTGTGTTGTTGGTCTTTGTGACCTTGATTAATTTTTTGTGTTGCTAGAGCAAAGTTGTCTAGTTTTAGCTTGTAGTTCTAGTAGATTGGCCAGAGCTGGAGTTTTGCCTGGGAGTAGGAGGAGATTATGGGCAAAGGAAAGTTGATGATAATTTAGGAGATTAGGGAATTCAAGCCAACCAAGTTGTTTTAGGGAATGGTAATGGTGGGCTCGGTAGGGGGCACCAGTAGCAAATTTTGCAATTTGATTGTAACAGGTGTTGAGTTTGACAATTTCAGTTTTGGGTAAGTTGGTGAGAATGGGTGAGGCATAAAATGGTATGGAAAGGAGGTGAGTTTGAGCAATTGTTATCCTAGAAGGTTGTGTTACAAATGGTTTATTTTTATACAGACTACCCAGTTTTTTGTGGATATTTTTAATGGTTTGATTTATATGCTGATCAAATTTGAGATTATTATCAATGGTCATGCCGAGCAATTTAGTGTGAGTGTCAGGGGAGATGACAGTCCCATCCCTTAGACACAATATTAAATGGACTGGGTATTGTGGTAGATTTATTAGGTGTAAATAGCAGCAGTTTGTTTTTTGGGGGGGATTTAGTATTAGGTTTTTGTTAAGGAACCAGTTTTAAGACGCAACATAATTAACATAATTATAATTTTAAGACACGGCATAATTTTAAGTAATTAACATAATTAACATAATTTTAAGATACAACATAATTTTTATATCAATTGCATACCCTACCAGATCTCTAACATAATGTGAAAGATGTTATTCTGCACCAGAAAATTATTTTCTGTAGTAGGAGACAGTGGGTATTACCACTTTTGCTTATATGAGTAAGAGTTCACTTTAGTTATAGACATTAAAACTAATGCACATTAAAACAAATCCAAAACATCTCTGAAGAGTTGGTCATGGAGATACAAGTTTGTGATTCTGTTGTCTTGTTAAAAATGGAAAGCACACAAAACATACTAAACATTATGTCATGGCATCCAGTACAGTGTAATCGGGTTGCAAGTAGCAAATCCAAGATAGCCTGAGAATACAACAGTTTTATGGCCTATATTTCAGGCTCCAAAGTTGAAATATTAGAACAAATAGAAAGAAAACAGTCATGTAAAGTAATTATCTAGTGGTTGGGCTAGTTAAAGAACTGTGATAGTATTGTGTGGCACAAACTGACAGACAGCATGAAGAAGAATAATAGACTCAAGAAATATGTCAGCTCTCAGAAACACCTTACCATATACAGTGATGGAAAGTTCGTACTGTATGGAGGCCAGACATGACCTAGTCTTCAAACAAAGGGCTTTACAAACTGTATGTAAGACTTACCATAGTATAGTTAGAACAAAAACTTTAGTGAAACAAAAGATTTTGTTTCCTTCTATTAAGAAGAGCATACATGTTATGGTAACTTTTTTGTATTCAGAGATGGTCCTAACATGGCAGTCAAGCAAGACATAGAGCACAGTGTTGGGCTGTCTCTGAGGCTGTGCTGCATACAAATGCGCCCCTCCATTGGAGGGGCATTTGTTAACTGGCCATTGTACTGTTTACCTCAGAACTGCCTCCAGGAAGACATCTATGTGCCAAGTGCTTCATGAAATCACTCGACTCTGTAGGACTGCATTTCCACACCCACCACATTATGGTCGTGATCATCAGATAACAGGTAAATAATGGGCATTTTATTTTATTTTATTTTATTTTTTATTTAACATTTGTTGACCGGGAATGTCCGACTAGGTTCCACAGAGCCTGTTTTCAGCGGAGGCCCGGGGAGAAATGCTCCAGATGCATGTCTTTGGAATGTGGGAGGAAACCGGAGTACCCAGAGGAAACCCACGCGAACACAGGGAGAACATGCAAACTCCACACAGAAGGCACCCCAGCTGAGAATCGAACCGGAGAACCTCTTGCTGTGAGGTGACAACGTTAACCGCTGCACCACTGTGCCGCCCTTGTGTGTGTGTGTGTGAGTGTGAGTGCCTGTGTGTGTGTGTGTGTGTGTGTGTGTGTGTGTGTGTGTGTGTGTGTGTGTGTGTGTGTGTGTGTGTGTGTGTGTGTGTGTGTGTGTGCACACATGCCCCTGGCAGATACAGTAATGAAGTTAGTGAGGGCCTGGCATAAGAGATTGTGTTTGTGTGTGAGTGTGAGTGCGTGTGTGTGTGTGTGTGTGTGTGTGTGTGTGTGTGTGTGTGTGTGTGTGTGTGTGTGTATGTGTGTGTGGGGGCTATGGTGGCTGTCATATCAACATACATGCACACACACATGTAGACTAATGAGGATAATCTACAGCATTGGTTGGGGGGACCACTAGCCACCAGTAAGTATTAGTCCTGTGCCCTAACTGCACTTTAACATGATAGGGATTGGAGAGGGGGTACACCACATGCTGCAGCTGTAGCAGTTAACTGCAGTGACATGCAGATTAGTACTGATCTGCACTTAGTAGTTGTTAACTGCAGATCAGAAACATGTAAATTATATGATAATGAGGTCTTTCCTCATCACAGCCGACATGTCTCTAAATTGCAAAATACTGTGTCATGAGAGCAGGGCCTATGGGTTATGCTTGGCCCTTTCAAAAATCTCCAGGAGAGACTATGGGTCAGGAATGTACAACATGACAGGCAAGGGAACAACGAAAGATAGCAGTACTATTTCAAGGGTTTAATCTTCAGTACTAGTTCAGATATTTAAACTGCTTAAACAACTATGGACATGACAAGTGAGAACTGATATTGTGGTGCTTTGTCCATCGGTGAGTGTGTTTGAAATTATTGATGACTATAGTAAATTAATATTCAGTTACTGACCCAAAAATTCCTACTTCTGCAATTGCTTTACTCACGACATAGCAAAGTATTTAGAATACATGAAATTATTCAACTAACAAAACACCAATTTTCCAGATATAGTGATTTCAAGTGTAGAAAAGTAATACCTTGTGGACTCCTTTTAAATCAGCAGTTGAAAGGATTTCTTCCACTCTTGGGAAGGTAGTGAGGAAAGGATACCTTATAAAAAGTGCATATGAACTTTATTAAGAGGTACACCTCACTATGGCATAGGGTAGTCTCCTGTAATTCTACTTTTAAGAATGCAGCTTAACACAAAGAAGTCTACTTTTGTCTACAATAATAGCTGCAATGACAATAGCATTAGAATTTATGACAAAAGAAAAAAAAATGAATGCATTTGCAAACAGGGCTAGGCATTAAACACAATGGGTAGGATTCATAGACAAGTGTTGTTTACCTGTACAGAGCTAATTTTTGAGTGAGTCAAAGCACAAAGTGCCATATGACTAATAAGATATGTATTAAGCAATGAGTATCATCAGCATGCTAAGTAAAGGACTGTATAACTGAAGAGAAGGGCAGCGCTAACAGAAGAAGCAGCAGTAGGGAGCTCAGCGATTAGACAAGCAGAACGCTAGGATGGATAATCAACATGACATATATCATAAAGCAAGCAGGCTGGCATAGCTCAGTCAATTTGTGAGTGATATAATGCTGCACAGCTGCATTTCATAAGTGGTAGCAGATAGCATAATAGTGGCCTTCAGATAGGCCACTGAGGATATGCAGAGTAATGTGCTATCCTTATTCATTCACCACACAAATATAATGGAAAAGAAGTAAACAGAAAAGCAAGTAAGGGGAGAACTGAAAACAGAAAGAAACACATACACATGACCATATGATATAAAAGGTGGTAGAAAAGGTAATTTTCTGTAGAGAAAGAGCACTTTTTTGTTAAACAAGAAGCATTTTTATTACATTATCACTTATACATAGGCAATCATACATTTATATACATGAAAACAAACCATATTAACATATTTTAGTCGCAAACATTACTTATAATCTATACAGTCATTGTCAGTGAAACATTACATAGTTCTTTCAATTCCTGCCTTCCCTTAAACTTCATTCTTCCTACAAAACATTCTGCATGTATTTGTTCCCACAATTCCCATTTTTTTTCTATGTAATTTGCTCCTACCCTTATCTAAAGGTTCAACTTCCAGTTCATCTCTGTTACTATGTTCGTTGCTTCTAGCACAGTTTGTTTTGGACTTTGATTTCCATTTTCTAGTAATTGATTTTTGCAATTAGTAATATAGTATATATAGAATAGTAATTTGCTCATCCGGTACTTCTGATAGAGTAGTCTGCAGGGAATTTTTAAAGTCTGCCAACTCATTATACTCCCAAAAAATATGTTCCCAATTATATCTTTCCTCCCCATCATACCTCCAACATTAGCAATCTACCTGAGGAAAAATTCTTTGGAGTCAGATACAAAAACACCTATGCAAACACTTCCAAACAAATATTCTAAATCTTCCAGACTTTGTTGCATATTTCAGAGCCATTCATATGTCCTCCCTTTGTTTCTTTGTAAATTGTCAAATCAAATCAAATCTCTCTTCCCAGTACTTTCTGACCTCCTCTGATTGATTCCTATAGCTACCATGCAATATTTTATATGGCCTACTAATTATCCTTTTTTTTAACAGCAGCTTCTGTTCTATATTCTAATAAGAACTCTACCAGTGCTGGTCTTTCAGTTAGTGTCTCCCTATTCCTTTCTCTTTGCTATACCCTGATATTAATCTCTGATAGGGAAGGCAGTCTCTAACCTGCAGTCCAAATAAATTATTGGCGTCTTCCCATTCTATTACCTTTTCTTCTCTAATTATTTGCTCCCCATAACTTGGCTTATTTGCCAGTTTTATCCATTAAATTCCAGCCCCCTCTTGCCTATTCTCTGTATCCCTAATTGCGGTCATCCCTGTCGGGAGAATCTCCTTTCTCCATTCCTGTGTTGGCTTAGTTCTTATAATACTTTCTGCTACTTTATGAATACAAATATTTTTCTGTATGTTTATTGTTATTCTCCTTAAGGCTCTGCATCCAAAATCCCAGTATCCTTGTTTCTTCAGCTTTTCCCAGTTTCATCATCATCTCTTTCCACTTTGAATTGTAGTTTTCTGCTTGTGCTATGTATAAACGCCTGAAATGTGTAGCTATGAAATAATCTTTCAAATTAGGTAATCCTAAACCACCTTGTTCTGTTGGGAGGATCAATTTATCCCACTTGTCTCTTACCCTCTTTTATTCCCAGATAAAATCGTTCAACTCTTTATTAATTGCTATCCACAATTTCTCCTGTGGTTGATAAAAATATGCTTGACCTGTGTATGAAACTTAAGGGACTAAAAACATTTTCACTGCTTGTATGTTACTATCAATATCCATAAAACAGAGCTTCCAGTTTCTCAGTTTTTGTGTTACCTTATGTTTAGCCTCTTCCCACATATCCTTAGCTGGCATAACAGAATCTTTGTAGCCCATACTCCTAAGTACTTCATTTTACCACGTGCTCATAAACGTGGCCATTGCTGAGCCAGTTCATGTGTGGGTACATAGTTTACAGCTATTGCCTTTGTTTTATCTTCATTAATTTTGTATTCTGAAAAGACTTGAAACTGTCTCAGAATGTTCCACAACACTGAAATGTCCTTTTCTGGTTTTATCAGGTGCAAAATAATACCAACTGAACATAAAGCCATCTTTCCTTGATTACCATACCAATTATATCCTTGGATTTCTGAGTCCCTTATTTTCCTTGCCAATAGCTCTAAATATAATGAAATAACAAAGGGGAAAGAGGACACCTCTGCTTGATTCACATGCTTAACTGGAACTTATCAGAGAAGACCCCCTCCACTTTAATTTTTGCCTCACATTCCTCATGTATCCTCCTAACCATGCAGCTTTACTATTAGAGGTCTTGGCTGTGTTCATATGGTGAGGTTTGGAGCATATACACAGTTTGCCCCTTCAGTTAACAACTCCTACTGTGGAATACCAGTCCAGTTGCTTATTTGTGTTATCATAAAATTGATACAGTCTGTTCCTTCCAGTTTTCCTGGTACAGCAGAAAATCTCAGGTTTTTCGTCTGTGCTCTGTCCTCTAATTCTACCAATTTTTGAAATATTTCTTCTTGAGCAGTCTCATACTCAGCCAGCTATGTCTTCATTTTGACCTCTGATTTTTGCAGTTTTAACAGCTCATCTGAATATCTTTTTAAAACTTCTTACATTTTTCCTGCCATTTGTGATTTGAGTTGATGTACACCTTCAGTGTTTCACTTATTTTAATCAGCTCTGAACACATTTGACTTTTTTTTTCCCCTCCAGTTCCTCTAGATTACTGGAAGTCATGTGTTGTACCAGAGATGGAGCTTGAACTGCTTTTTGCTGAACATCTGCAGGATTCTTTCCAGCCAGTGTTTTTCCCTCACCTTTTGTGATTAATATTCTTTCAGGTTGTCTGATTTTTTTTTTATTTGCTGACATCCAGGCAGTGCACTTACTAGCCAGTAACTGAAATTTACCCAAAAAGACAAATTCACTGTCTGTTTTTTATGAGTTTTTGTTTTCACAATGGGAGAGATGAAATTAGGCTGTTACTCAGTGTGCAGCCATCTTGCAAGTCTGAAGAGCACTTTATTTTTTGTATAAAAAAATAAAAGCAGGTTGGGAAGGTAGTAAGGGAAGGATGTGACATGATAGATGTTTAAGGGCAGTTTACAGGGGCAAACAGACAAATGTAAAACATTCACTCAAACAGATAAAGCTATGACACAGAAGAAGTTGAAAGGATAGTGACTGTGCACAGACATACACAGGGGAGACAAAAGGCAATGGGGAGTACTGGGTAATGAACAAAGAATGAGAAATTATACAAAACAGGAAAAATACCAGGATAGGGAAAGGGTAGGGTTCTGGCATGTTTGGATGCGAGACCAACCAAGAGAACAACATACCGAGGCATTATTTGCCTGGGTAACTGCTATTAAGGGAGGTCTGTTATTCCATTCATGGGGTGCTATATGTGGACTGCCAGTCATACAACTCCACAAGCAGCAGCAGCAGAAGGCACTCGGCTGCTGCCACACCTCAGCTACAACCACACTCTGCTACTGATGCTGGGAGACCAGGGCAGATCCCTTTGGATTACTGTCAGAAAAAAAGCCTTTTCCCCCTCCAAAGAATTAGTCGCATAGTTCACCAACTGAATCAAAGGACGATACAATGAGAAACATGATTACATGCATATGGTCACCTCATATTTTATTTTATTTATTTATTTATTTTACATTTGTTGACCGGGATAGTCCAACTGGATGCATGTCCATTTTCAGCGGAGGTTCCTGTCAGGAGAGTCACTCCCACCTTCTTTAACATCCAGCCATGTCATACTTATATTCTTCTGGTGTTGGAAAAGATAGTATGCACTCTAAAACAGCTTAAGATATCCATTATAGTAACACTGAAAAAAATGGTTACGTTACATTTCTGTCTGTCTGTCTTCCTTATCTTTGCCTTCCACTGTTGAAGCAGGATAGGATGGCATCATCTCTGGTCACTGTAGCAGTGCTGATATTGCTCTCCAGAGTGGGTGATATTAATTACATCACTCAACATTCTGCCAGGGTCATGCTAAGTATCTAACTTTTGCAGGAGCCCATAATATTGGCCTAGCAGACATTCTTCAAACATTCTGTGCAAGACTGAACAATAAAATCTTGCTTTCCTTATTGCACACCATGGTAAAGTTCTGCATTCAATGCTGCCTGAATAAGCCATGACTACTCAGTCATGTCCACCTGAAGAGCAAATAGTAGACCCATGTGCACAGATGCGCATTGTTACACCATGTGTCTCACAATGCAGTGTTGCCCATGGCACTACTGTATGTTTCAGTGTTGCAATCCACCATTATGAAAAGACATAGTGCTATACCTTGGCACTATGCTCATACACATGCTGTATACCTGAGCATATTTGTCACGTGCCTCAGGAACAATATGTATATCACTAGTATGTCTGGGTTGCACAATGCACTATGTTAACAATTCAGGAAGAGAAGCACCAAGCACCCTCATTAACATAACAGTCATGCTAACTGGAGCTTTTTAGAGTGATATAAAGAACTGGAGTCAGTTTGCACAATCTCAATCAATGTTGTACATTTGTGGAATAGAGAAATTTTAATACAGAGTCTGTGAACTTGCAGTTTTTCAGAGCTAAGGATGGATTTTCAGAGTTTAGGAAGGAGCCCTTTCTGGCAAAGTACTGCAGCAAGAACATCAAGCACTTTTGTGGATGTGAAGTTACCCTGACTTGGTGATGTACAAGTATCCAGGAACCCGGACAATGACATGGCACTACACTGTATGCATGTGGTTTTAGGGGGAAAGGACTTACAACATTGTGAAGGGTATATATACCACGGGAGAGGGTTTCCAGGAACACGTTGATGCTACTGACTTAGTGCCACTACATCTGAATCACTGCCATGGTGCATTGGACAACTCAGAGGAAGTGGTGGGAGGTGTGGACGTCACAGTGTTAATGAGGTATGTGACCAGCACACATGTATATACAATGTGCGTATGTCGATTGTGTCAAGGTGCAGCACTATATCCATTCATAACACATTCAACTAATCAATGTGATTGTTTATTTGCAAAGACACATTTTCTCTTTTCAAACATTCAATTACTATTTTGGTTAAATGGATTCATTTGTACATTGTACAACATCGTCATTCTGGCATATTGTAGCATTTCCACTGTATGCACATTGAAATGAAAATCCCTCCCTTCTTTTGTTGACAATGTCTCTCTAAAACTTGTGATTTATAAAGTTTGCCTAAACAATGGCTGCCTTTCTGTGTCTAACAATGTAATGTCAAGTGACACTTATTAATATTGTTCTTTTTTGATTAATAACTGCTTGCTCGAGAACTCTTATTACTGTTTTTATATTCAGTTCACCGTCATTGATCCGGGGACATATCAGAAAAAGATCCCAAGACCACTGCACTTACCTATGTAAAAAACAAACAAATAATGGACATGGTGGATGGGGGGGGCTGCACACAACATTAGCTGCAGCTGATAACAGGTGTGTAAAGGGGGAGCTTATGGGCATGAGGACTGTACAGAAATGAGAAAAGACTGCCCATAATTATACAATACAGGTCATAAACAGGCATACAAGCGGGGGACTGTTCTCAAAACTGTATGTTTCTCATAGCATATTATGTATGCCCACTGACTAACATTTTTTGCCTACAAGTGGGCAAATGCTGGTATGATTACCTGAGGGAGGCAATGGCTGGAAAATTCACTGCTTAGGAAAACAAATATTATTACAGACCCTCCATACAAATAGCAAGCACCTCTTGGACAAAGGTGCTGTAAACAAGCAGTATTATGACCGGAATTTTCAGGGACTGGTGCAAGATGTGAATACTGTGGGTAGCCATAATTGGTCTCTGTAACAGGTTTGATGAAGCCTTATGACTCCCTGCAAAGGAAAAAGTATGGAACATTGTGAAAGACAGGCTGACCACAAAAGGTGAACCATCAAAAACTTGCCTTTCTGAGGTTGAGGAGTTATGTTTTCACACACCACCCTGGGGAAGCAACCACTAATACCTGGGGGTATCTTAGTTGTGGGAGCTGGGCTGCAACCAACTATCTATGCATCAGCTGGTCACAGATCAGGTAATTCAATTATAGAACAGTATTTCACATTCCACTGCATCTTTCCATATACCTCACATCTGCAGCGTCAATAACATACAAGACAAGCTATGTATGTCAAGGTATGCTATAGTTGTGATTTAATGTGTAGTGTTATGGTTGTCATAGGAGACAGAAGAGAATATTGGGGTGAGTAAGCAGTGTTGTTATGCATGCCTGTGCTTTCATAGGCTCCCCTGATGGATGGTCCATCATGAATGATTACCTTGAGACTAATGTCAGCAATGCAGCTGTGGCTGACGATGATGATGGCAACATGTAACTGTCTGCTGACACAATGACACTATCTGTAGCACTACAAGGAGAGAGGATCTCCCACATCTACCATAATAGAGGCATCTGTAGAGGTAGAGGCTGGACACACAGGCTTATTATGGCATGATGGACAGCTTCTATCTGAAAGTCCTTCACAGTCTCCACCTGTATTTTCCAGCACACACAGCACCTGAAATGCACATTACCTCTGTGATGGACATACCCACCACAGAGAATAGATATGGGGGAGGTTAAGCACTCTCATGACTCCAGGACCATTCCTGATATGGCTGTCATGTTTGATATAAACAAGCGCATGTACAGGTCAGTGATGTAAGCAGAACTGCCTGCTACAAACAGCACTGTGGAGATTGTGACTGTGCTCCATGGATTCCTGGATGAAGTGCACCAAGTGTGGAGTGACACAGACTATAGGGACAGGGAGAAGAAGACAACACTGCTGAGGGCACTGGTGACAAATGTTATCTCTCTCACAGTCTTCATGAGACACAATCCAAAAATCCTCCGGTCTACCTCCAGAGGTCATGGCTTCCATACCTAGGGGGAAGTCAGAATATGGGTACTTTGAACAGTACTGTCCTGAGTTAGATTACACAGACTGTTCTCTATGGGTACATAACATGTCACTCCTAGTTGCAGGCATCACACAGGTCATGGCTAATGTCACTCTTCCAGCTCAACATCTGAGATGTCTTATCAGGTTGCATGCACACAATCCAACAGTTGTATCCCTTTCCTTTTACCTGTGGGTACACAGCCTGCCACCTCTGCTTGTGGTTGATGACTACTTCATGGTCAAAGATTAGAGGATGGTACATCCAGTCGGGGCAAAAGCTTGTGGACCCATAGTTGCTTCTTTCCAATTATGGACTATATCAAGCTCTAATGCATACCCTAATATCCACAAGTATGGGCATATCATACATCCTTCCTGATTCCACTTCATTCTCCTTGTGAACAAGGAAATGATCCATAGTCTGCTGGTCACTCATCTGTTGTATGTCAGACACTGTTATTGACATGGATGCTGAAACATACAACGTTATGGATAGCCATTAGCATATGCTGCTGAGCTGTATGTGGTGGTAATCTATGCATCCGTCCCATGATGTAAACCAGGATTCTGGTTGTAAAAAAAGCAGGTCTGTACAGCAGTGCAGACATTTTTTTTTATTTTTCTGAATTGGTTTGACATTTGAAGGGTACATCATTTACAAACACAGTTTGGCTTACTTGTATGGGGTTTCTCATTTCTGTGTCCAGCACTCATTAGCATCTGCTGCATACCATTCTATTTTGCTCCTTGCTTGACCGTGATGTCTATGTGTTTGAATTATATACAACTTACATGTTGCTGCTACCTATGCTAACTTGCACTGCACAATGTGCTGAATATCTATGAAATCCAGCCAATATGATTTTAGAATGGTAGACTATATAATAGTTAAACAGGTGAGATCAATCAACACACTGCCAGTTTTTCAACATTTCTTTACAGTATTACTGGCTCAGTGGTGACTGCTTCTACAGAATTACATGAAGTGATAAAAGCCATAAATCAGTGTTCAGAATTATAATCCAAGGATTCTGCTCAGTTAGATTTTGATTGTTATTATAATTGTAATGTAACTTAATGTCATGATGTCACAGTAAGAGTTTTCAAGCAGAGGAAAAAAAAAATACTTATTCAAAATACCATGCTTACTACTGAAAGTGAAGGGTCAAATACCTAATATGAATCATTTAAAATGTTTAATTGCTTCAAATATATGTACAATGGTTGATACAATTTTAGTGAAATATTTAACTGCTATGAGATATTAATTTGATGCTTATACATTTATTGTATATATGTCATTTAACTGCTACGAAATGTCTACAAAATTAATGTTTTGTTTTTGTTTGTAAAAAGATTTTATTATGCATTTTATTAGTTAGTTCATGCACTTATTAACCAAGTAAAGACTCTAGACATAAGTGTCTATTTCTTTTCTGGGCAACCCAGGAACATAATAAGTCACTCAGTATGCATCTGTAGGTTGATCCAAACCTACACAAAATAATAACTCATTTGAACTCATTAAACCACCATATACACTACTGTGATTCTTACTGTCTGCAATTTATGCATATCTAGTGCCAGGAGAAAAATTCACAAAGCTTTGCTAGGTCCCTCCAGTTGTAGTCAAAATACATTTTACAGACTGGGTTTTGAATAAGAGTTATGGCATGGAATGCTAGGACAATAAATGACCCAATAAATGAGAGAGGGCCATTGTGAAATTAGGTAACAGGTCAATGTTGCATTATTCCAAAAACTAAAAGTAAGAACAAACAAGGTATAAAAATTGCAGATACATGAATCTAGATGAATAATGTGGAATGTGTTAATTGTAGGAGAACAGCAGGGGAAATGTTTAAAAAAGAAGGCGCTGGTATGGGAATGTAAATGGTGCGTGGGATGGAGGAGAGGGCTGTTGGGTGGAGGGAAGGTCATATCATGGCTCAAATTATGACAAGGAAAATTTTGGAATGCCTGTTTTAGTGCAATGAAGGGGATGATGAAGATTTTAACATGTCACTGGAAATAAACATAGAAAGGATTACAGTATGATTGGATTTTATTGCAATTGTCAAAAAGCTTTGAAAAATGAATGGAGGATTAAAGTTTGGTTGATGAATGGGAAGTCAGATGTCGATTTGTTTTAGTATAGATAAGTATAAACAGGCTATCAGAGTGGAAAGAGTATTGACTGAGGAAATGTTTGTGTTAAGGATAGAAGAAGATAATGTTTTGGAGAGAGGAATTTCAGACCATGTGATGGTGATGATGCTGCACAGACCAAATCAAACTGAAGATGACATTAGAAACCATTTCACTGGAAAGACCAGGCTAGATGATATAGTTCAAAGACACGATCACCAGAGTCAGAGAACAGAGATGAGGAGACCAGGATTGGAAAGTGGGAATGAGATGGTAATGAAGCATTATGAATAGTGTAATTAATAAGATATGGATGGGCAACTAATAGAGAGCAAGCTGAAAGCATTAATGTTGTATAGAATGAATCTTGAAGGCTGTGGGGTTATTCGGTGGGTTGGGAAGGCATAACCTTAAAAGGGAAACAATGCTACAGTGTAAATAGTTGTTGAAGAAAAAGTTGAAGAAATCATAATTCGAGCCAGAGAGGAGGGATGCAAAGTGGTCAGCAAAAAGATATCCATGGGTGGGGGACAATTGTCTGTATGGAAGACTAAAAAAGCAAAAGAAATATCTGTGGTCAAAAGGGATTAAAAATAGCTGAGGTGATAAAGTGGCAACAGGTAAGAAAATACAAGAAGTACTTGTACTTACAAGAGAACTTATAAATAAGTTCCCTTGTAAAAAGAAAAATAACTTCTCCACAAACTAGACCACACATACAAAACCCCCCAGAAGATTTTGGCAAAATTTAAACAACCTCCTAAAACCAGACAGAAAACCAACCTCAAATCCTTTCAAGTCTGAAACCAGCAGGGATGTTGCAGACAAATTCAACAAACACTTCATAGCCAGTACTCTACTTAACTCAAACAATAACACCCAGTAACCAAACCACACCCTAACACCCAACCACAGCTCTGCACCCCAACTCAACCTATAACAACCTATGCACAACCCACCTACCCCCTACCATAGCGCCACACCCCAACTCAAACAATAACAACATATACCTACCCCAACTACCCCCTCACCATAGCACTGCACCCAAACTCAACCTATAACAACCTATACACACCCCATCTAACCCCCCATGACTGTAGTTCAACACCTCAATGCAACTTAAAACAAACTATACCCACTCCACTTAATCTCCCAGACCACAGCTCTCCACCCCAACTCAACCTATAACAACTTATACCCATCCCACCTAAACCCCTGATCACAGCTGCACGCCCCAACTAAACCTATACCAACCTATACCAACCCCACCTACCTCCACACCATTGCTCCATTAACCAACTGAACCTATAACAACCTATACCTACACCATCTTCCCCCAACCATAGCTCCGCACCCCAACTCAACCTATAACAAACTACACCCATTGCACCTAACCCTCAAACAATAGCTCCGCACCCTAACTCAACCTAGCAACCTATGCCCACCCCACCTAATCACCCCGGCCATAGCTCCACCACCCCAACTCAACCAATAACAACCTATACTCACCCCACCTAATCCCTTCCCCAGATCATAGCTCTACACCCCAACTTAACCTAACAGCCCTCCAGACAAATACCATAAAAAATACAATTAAAAACTGAAACATACAGCACTAGCTCCAGGCAACCTGCCATCCGAATACTTCAGTATAGCTGTTGGCATCAGTTGTTACCCTGTATTTATCCTAATTAATAGATTCATTACAGAAAACTACATCCCAGCCCTATGGAAAGCTTTCTTCATAACACCACTGCACAAAGGTGGCATATCCACTGAATGATTAAAATATTGTCCTGCAGCAATCTTTTCTCCTCTCTCCACAGTACTTGAAAAAATGCATGCATCAGCAACTCCTAATCTTTCTACTTGATGACCAATTACTTTTTCCTATCCAGCATGGCTTTTGACCCCACCCCATCATCAAAACTGCCCTGCTATATTTCCTAGATGCCATAAAAACTTGGATAATTTTGTCTCCACCTTTTTCCTGGACTTGTCAAAAGCCTTTGATATGGTCTCACATCAACTACTCCTCCACTGACTAAATCTTACAGGCATTACAGCTCTCTCAACTAGCTAGTTCACCAGCTACCTAAACAATAGTACCCAGTCTGTAGAATGGAATAACCCCACCTCACATTTCTTCCTATCACTGTAGGAGTACCCAAGGCTCCATACTTGGACCAGTACATTTTATTATCATCAATGACATGTACAAGGAAACAAAACTCACCACCATAATACAGTACAGGTTACGGAATACAGTGCGAAGGCTGAGACAACTCAGCTTTAGTTTGCTCACTCCCAAATTCTGTCCACCTTAGAAACCATCACACAGGAAGCTTTCACCTCTATAGAAGACTGGCTAAATAAATCTCAATTGCTCTTAAACCCCAACAAAACCAAACTAATCTTATACCCTACTAAAAACTTAAATCAAAACAACACTGACCTTGATAATATCTTTGCAAACAATGCAAAAACTGAAAATGTCACTATGGATATTGAACTCCTGTAGCCTGTAAACAGTGGTCACTACAGAAAGTGTTTGTACTCTCAAGCAGCCACATGGTAGATATTCAGAGGTTCATATCATAATAGTTTTATTTATTTTTTGTTGGCTTAGTTATTCGGGGAGAACAGGCAAGGATGTCAGCAGACGATTATGGCAAGCTGGCAAGGATCCAGTTGGCTGAGTTGTGCCAAGACAAAGGACTGGGATGTGCCAACCTGACTAAAGCAGAAATGATTGCAGCTTTAGTCACAGCTGCATCACAGACCAGCAACCAGGTGGACAACTAAACTGGCCTTGGGGACATACAACTCTCAGAAAATGGACAATTCAACTTTGCCTCAGTGGACTTAAAAGTCTGTCTGGAGTTAAAGAGACTTGAACTGGAGGCCAAACTGCTGGAACTAGAATCAGCAAAGATACTGAGACGTTTAGAGGCTGAAGAAAATGAGAGGCAGAGGCAACATGAAAAGGAGATGGTGGCTCTTTTTTATTCATATGTTTGAAAGGGTTTGTAAACAGCATAATGTTGACCAAGGGCTCCGGGTATGGTTCCTGACCTCCCTTACTTCATAGTAAAGCTGTAACTGCTGTTTCTAAATTGTCTGATACTGATTGCTTAAATTATAATACAGTTAAAAATTGTTTATTAGAGTGATTTAAGTTAATATCTGAAGCTTATAGGAAAAAGTTTTGTGAGCATAGGTGCAAAGCAGATGAAAGTGTGTGTGAATATATATTGCTGAACTAAGCACATATTTTCATAGGTGGGTGGGTGGGTGTCAGGTTACCACTTTTGAAGGGCTGGCAGAACCTTTGATGAGGGAACAAGCCCTTAGCACTTTGCCTGAGAATATGAGAATCTGGTTGGCAGATAGGGAATGCAATACCACAGATGAGTTGGGGAAATAGGAAGACCTATACCTAGCGAGCAGGGCATCACTGCACAGGAAAGGGATACCCAGTGCTGTTCATGGGTCTAAGAAACCCATGGTGGGCAGCCTAAATCACCCCAACAGAGTCCATCAGTAACAAGGCAAGCCACTAGTTCAGGTACACAACCAGTATCAAGAGTTAAATGTTTAAAAAGTAACCAGTGGGGCCATGTAGCATATAGAAGTCCATGAAGGCAAGGTGGGGAACAAAAGGTAGGGGATCCAGCAAGTGGGAATGTTATGATGCCAATAGTAAGTTGTCTGGAGATAACAAGGGTACCAAACTACCAAAAAAGGTTATATCCAATCTTAGTAGATGGGAAACAGGTCACTGCTAAGAGATATATGGTCTCTGACCTAACCATTGTGAAGCCTGCAATGGTTAAAGAGGTGTACTACTTGCTTGAACAGTCTACTCCAGTCAGAGCTTTAGGAGGGACCCCATTCTAAATACCTTTGGCTAGGGTTCACCTTGACTGGGAGGGTAGAAAAGGAAGCAAGCAAGTAGGCGTGTTTGCAGATATCCCTACAGATGTCCTGATAAGGAGTGATTCTGATAATGCAATACCTTATGTGCATGCAGTTACATGTAGTCAGGCTTGGAGACAGGCATGTGGGTCTGGTAGCCTGACAGACATTACACTTGAAGCCAGGACTGGTGAGGTGACTACTTCAGGAAGGGAGCTACCCAGTAGCAGTGAGACTGAAGGTGAGCTACAGCTGCTGGTGGGTACTGATGTTCCCTTGGACAGAGTGACTGCAAGGGTAGAGGTGAGTAGTAGTAGTACCCAGGCTGACAGTGAGGCGCCTCTGTCAGAGGATGCCAGACTTCCTGTGGAAGGGAAGCTGGGAAGGTTTACAAAGAGACAGTTGAGACAAGCTTAGCTCTCAAACCCTACATTACAACGCTTGAGGGCAGTAGCTAGGGAGGCACCTGATTCTGAAGGAAAGGGGGAATCTGAATACTGGGACAAAGGGTTATTGTATAGACAGTGGATGCCTGACGGAGGGCTAGGGGGTGAGAGAATACAGCAGATGGTAGTGCCCAGAGCCTACCATCTGGCACTTCTTGCAATAGCCCATGACATTCGCTTTGCAGATCATATGGGCATAAAGGATACAAAGAGATGTATTATGCAGAACTTTTATTGGCCTGAGTTATCCAGCGATGTAACAGGGTACTGCAGGATCTGTGAACAGTGCCAAATGGTAGGTAAGGCAGGAGACAAGGTCAAAGCTCCTTTGGTGCCTTTGCCTGTGATTGAGGAGCCGTTTCAGAGGGTAGCTATGGATATTGTGGGCCCTCAGAGTACCCCAAGATCCACAGGAAAGAAGTATATCCTAGGGTAGTAGATTATGCTATCAGATACCATGAAGCGGTAGCCCTGTCCTCCATTGAGGCAGAAAAGGTGGCAAATGCTTTGTTAGAGATTTTCAACAGGGTAGATTTTCCAAAAGAAATACTGACTGACAGATGTGCCAATTTCATGCCGGACCTGTTGGCTTGTCTGTGGGAATGTTGTGGGTGAATCTCCTAAAGACCACCACCAAGCATCCCCAGACTAATGGTCTGGTGGAGAGGTTAATCTCCACATTAAAGACCATGCTATGAACATTTGCAGACCAGTTTAAGAGGGAGTGGGACACATATTTGCCTCATATGTTGTTGGCTTACAGAGAGGTGCCCCAGGAATCCACAGATTTCTCACCTTTTGAGTTTCTGTATGAGCATAGGGTGAGGGGACCTTTAGATTTGATTTGCAATGAGTGGGAGGGTAAGTATGAATCCCACAAGGAGTCTGTTGTGGAATATGTCCTAAACCTCAGGATAAGGCTCAGGGACCTCATGGGTTTGGCCCAGGAGAACCTGGCAAAAGCTCAACAGCAGAAAAAGGTCTGGTATGACAAGAATGCTTGAGTTAGAGAGTATGATGTGGGGCAGCAGGTTATGGTTCTCATTCTTGTCAAACACAGCAAGCTGCAGGCAGCCTGGGAGGGACCTCTCAATGTGGTAAGGCTGATGTTATCTACATGGTAAAACTGCTAGGCAGGAGACAGGGGCACAAAATGTGCCATGTTAACATGATGAAACCTTTCCAGGATAGACAGGCTCTCGTGCTATGTATTTGCAGTAGAAGGCAGGAGGAGTCTGAGGGGGATCTATGGCTACAGGGAACCAGCCAGAAAAATCCCAAGTTATTAAGGTGGAGCATAGGATTGCAGGCATACGATATGACAGTGTAGCACTGCAGTGGGGTTAGCAATGCCAGTGCAGCTGGAATCTCAAGACAGGGTATGGAGTAATGTATTCCCAGAAAGGTTCAACCCTCTCAAGCAATGTTTCTCAAGGGTCACTTGAAAAACTAACTTGAGTCTTCAAAGGGAGGGGAGAAGTGTGACAAAAGGAGATACTGCCAGCACAGCTAGCTTGAATTTTGTAAATAATTATATGTCATTTGTGAATATCAACATGCTTTATATAAAATGCTTGTGTTACAAGTGTCATGTGTATATCAAACTGGTTTTTACAGACGTGTGTTGAAAAGTTTTTTTTTTATAAACTGTGTTTGAAATGCCTCTGCAGTGTGCCCTACTAGAAGATAACAGAATTTACATGGAGTATTGTAACTGGCTAAATGTGTATATTTTAACAGTGGAAACTAGACTACTGGAGGTTAACTTTAGTTCAGAAAACTTCAGAAGGATGACTGAAGTTAAATTACTTTATGGCTAGGTCATAGGGGATGGTATCTTTCAGTTTTCAATGCAGCTAGAGACACAGAGTCTGTGCTGAGAAGCTTTCAAGTATTGTCTTCGGAGTAAACTAATTACTAACTCTAAAAGCATGAATGAATGCAATTGTTTTATGACTTCCAGCATCTTCCAAAGATCTGAGGTCTATGTATTTTTACAGGTAGATGCTCAATACTGCCAGCTTCCAGCAGTGGGAGTTTCACCTAGGAACTAGAGTCAGATGACAAGAATAGATGTCATTCTGCAAGCTATCCCAGCAGTAATATTTAAGGTATTAACTGAAGAAGTCTCTTAGTGAGACAGAGGATTCTGCATTCTGTCCTGGACCTGACAACAACTAGAAGATCCAATTACCACATCTGCCTTGCTCTATTAGTAAGTTCTTAGGTTATAGTAATTCTCTTAGATTCAGTCAGGAATATAGTGAAGCTTAGTTTAGACATTTTCTTTATTTATTTGAAACTGTCCTGCAGTGTTATTTTAAATATTAACTGTGGTTTTGAACTCTGATGTCACTGTGAATACATATTTAGTATTGTCTTGTTCTTTTATTATTTATTATTAAATATATTTAAGCCTTTCATTGTGGCTAATCTGTGTAGAGATATTTAAGTTTTGAGAGTACTTGCATATTTATTTGGTGACACTGTGCAGGCCACTCCTAATAGCTTTGCTCTTAGTCAAACTACCATTTGTATTAATATTAATATTACAAAGGGCCTTAAAGTAGCTGATAAGGAGTTGATTGGTGGCAGTGGTAAATCCATTATAGTCTGGGCAGAAGGGGGTATAGCTAGTAAAGCTGTGCCAGTCTCTCCCAGGATGTGTGTGCATGTGTGTGTGTGTGTGTGTGTGTGTGTGTGTGTGTGTGTGTGTGTGTGTGTGTGTGTAAATCAAACCTCAAAGTGTGTGTGTGTGTCAGCTACTTGGACAGGGACATGAAGCACTGGTTGGACAGAGTGGGTGTTGGAGATCTTGGTTTTGTCTCTCAGCTGAGATCTCAACTCTATATCTGTGCCAGTGGGGAGTCTTATTGGGGATCTGGGAAAAGAGGGAGAAACCAGCCCTGGACTTATCGTGGTCTCTGTGTACTCTTAAGGGAAATTGCACTTGATGCAGAGGGCTGCATCTGGAAATACTGTGTGTGTACTTGTCATCCTCTCAGTGAACTTTCCAGCACTATTACCAGTGGTGAGGATTGAGGCTCCTTGATTACTGATCCAGTGGAAGGTCTTCACAGTCATAAACACAAAATTACTAGTACTAACCATTAATAACAGGTTAAAATTTGTTCTCTACAGTGATACACAGAGTCAAAAAGACACACTGCAAACTAGGTGCTCTTTAGATCACTAGCAAATCACCTGCTAGTTGATCACAGTAAAAAATAACTGCCACCTCCCTTCTATATGCCTCAATAACACCTATAACAAAATTAGTAAATTAACCTGCAGCATTCCAAAATACTTACACCACAGCACAGCACTCAATACCTTCAACTGGCTTGAACTTCCTGAGTGCATCACCATCTGCCAGCTACTCACAGCACACAAAATACTTCACCATTTACTTAAAATAGCCTTGCTGTCAAATGTTATCCTATGGCATGTACCATACCAAATAGAACCCCAAGATCATCAGAATTTAAACTAACTTTGGTAATAAATTTAGTAATTGTTATAGTATCTCTTTATTCTCTGTTGCCATCTCCAAGGAAATGAAAAAATTCCAAACCACATCAGGCTTTTAAATAACCTGCAACAATTCAAATCCACCCTAAAATATCACCTGGCAACTAATAAACTATACAACTGCATCAGACCTTCCGTTTGGAGTATGCAGTCCTAACTCTGTCCATTACTGACACTATACAAGTGTATTAATATAATATTTTTTTCATTCTACTCCCAAAATCTTGAAAACATATATTTCCTTAATCTGATATATTTTGTTAATAGTGTTTGTTGATTGCTTGCTTTGAAAATAATGTTTGTTGGCCATTTTTATTTTGAATTGTCAAAAGTAGTGACATTAGACACACAGAGGGTATATGTAAAGTGCATATGAAAAGGAAAATGAAGAAGGATTGATAAAGGTCAGGTAAAGGCACACTGACAACAAGGTGGGTAGTTGGATGTGGAATGGCGGATGGTCAAAGGTATGTGATGACTATGAATACTGATAAAAGTCTGAGAGGGATGTTGGACAGTAAGCTGAGGTGGGTGGTTTGGGGGAGCAGTAGGACTCATGGAAAAGGTATAGGATGCAAGTAACAAGAAGGAATAGTGATTAGAAAACATATAGGCATATGGGAAACATGGTAACTTTAGGGAAACTTGGCAAGATAAAAACCCATCGTAAATTACATAGGTCCACGTGCCAGGTATTTTAAGAAAGAAAAAGAATGTGGACCAGCAAGGGGTTATGACATGTTGAGGTCTTATGAGAAACTGCTGCTGACAGGTTACCTTAGGAAATTACTATCTTGCAAGAGAAATATGGCTTAATACAGAAACACTGGTTGGTGTACAGTGTGGTACTTAGCCATGTGATGGAGTTAGACAAGTGACCCATTTGTTCTATCGGGAAGTGTGAGTCAGCTGAGAGTGACCATCATGTAGGCAGCCACTGGGGTGGTTTGAGGTTTTTTTCCATTTTTGTACCTTATATATCTGCACATATCAAATTGTGCAATGGGGAGGGAGAAATGCAACAGCCTGTCCCACTGGACATTCTTGCCCACCAACCCTGAAGCATGGGAGGTGCTTTTTCTGGTCTCCGTTAGGGAAATATGCCTTCAGCACAGAAATCCCTCTCCCACCCTCAAGAAAAGTTAACCAGGCCAAGCTCCTTCATTGCTCTCTCCGAAATACAACCTTTTCTCATACCCCTTCTGAGCCACAGAAGGTGTTATTAGTCCACTAACCATAGCAAGTGGGCAGTTCTTATTCTTCCTGTTGCAAAAAGGGATGGTGACCTGAAATATTTCTGCTCCTTTGAATGGAAAATATGATTGGCATGATGAGTTGTGAAAGTATGTTTTCTAAAATAAATTTTGCAGCTGATTATGCATAAGTGTTATTTGACGATGATTCTAAAAAGGATGCAGTGGTTAACAAATGCAAAGGTCTGCTTGTGTATTAATGATTATCATTTTGGTATGAGTTCTGCAACATCTGTTTGACAACACATACTGGAAACATTTAAGGATTTGAATGCAGTTATGTGCTTGAATGATCTCTTGATTATTGGAAAGACAGAAAGTGAGCATCTTAAAGACTTTCATAAGATGTCGCAACAATTGCAATACTAGCAAGTAAAAGCTAAAGATCAACACGCAAGTTTGACAATACAAAGATGAAAATCTGAGACTAGTTCTGAACTGGAATTGTCTCTCTGACAGAAGGCGAAAAACAGCAGTGAAGCACTCCATCCACAAGCACATACACATGCGCACATGCACACATACACGCAT
This sequence comes from Protopterus annectens, assembly GCF_019279795.1. Lineage (NCBI taxonomy): Eukaryota > Metazoa > Chordata > Ceratodontiformes > Protopteridae > Protopterus > Protopterus annectens. Next base: position 1,091,028,307 of record NC_056729.1, on the reverse strand, counting down.
GTACACACAGACATATGCACACACATACAAACACGCACATGCACACACAGTTAAGGTTACAGACATTTCCTGGATTTGTTAAATATTATGAGAAAATTCATGTCTACCCAGCATACCATGTTAGTATTGCTTTATGGGCTGCTGAAGCGTAATGTTCCATAGCAGTGGTTTATCAGAATACTTTCAGAAAATGTGAAGATATGCTGACTTTTCATAAGATGTTGGTACAATGGTACAGAATTGTTTAGTTGCAGCGCCTCTCTCTGTGGTATGCGTGTAATGATGAAATGTGGCATGAAAATCCAATAGTTTAAACATAGCTGACTTTGTCCTATTGAGAAAAGGTATTCCCAGATTGATAAGGAATGAATTCTTTTTTGGAGTGAAAAAAAAAATCCATCAGTCTCTGCATAGAAAATCAACTGGGCAATTATCCAAAAGCCTTATAGAGCATATTTATTTGTCTTTGTTTACCGGGAAAGTCTGACTGGGTAATACCCATTTTCAGCATAGGCCCGGAGAGAAAAGCTCTATTTGCTTATATTGCATTATACTAAGTTCTAGTCAAACACAGAGTAGTTACATTATTATTTACATCTATGCACAAACAGTAGTTGCATTTATATATATATATATATATATATATATATATATATATATATATATATATATATATACATTCTAAGATTTTACAGAGGTGGAAGTTAAAGAGAAAACCCATGTGCAACTTAAGGGATTGTACAGGCAGCAGTTATGTACAAAAATTGTTTTGTCGTTTCAGTAAGAGGTTGAGAATATTATGTTTAAGGAGAGTACTGAGCATGTATATAACCAAGACTGGTTAAGATGTTGAACTCATTACATCCAAGTGACGCCTCCAGGTGCATCTGCAGTTACCCCCTACTGCTCCTCTAGGCGTCAAATATTACTTGTTCATGCTTGCATTAATAATTCCAAAACCACGCTACATACAAGGTATCAGAATATTTTATCTTGAAGCATACATGATGGCAAACACAATTTTACTGATATTTGACCTCTGTCAATGAGTATTTATTAGAATTGTAAGGTGATAACCTAATTTTTAAAAGCTTAGGCCACACCCACTAGGGGTTAAAGGTACACACTCAAAAGACTTGTACTGGAGGGAATGGGCAGTGGTTTAAAACTACAGAGTTTGCCAGTGTTATTTGCATGGGGATACTATTCCAGAATTTAGCAAAGCACTGGAAGTACAGCGAGTCTCCTGCAACATTATTTGACTTATTTGTAAGTAATAAGAATTTGTTACTAGAATGGAGGTCCCTTGCTAGACAGTAGGATAGTAATACATTTTTAGTGCAGGGTATTTTTCTGGATGATGAATGAGTTTGTGTGCTGCATTTAGCTGTGAATAGGTTAGACATTTGTGCAGTTCAAGTAAGTTTAATTGCTTTAAGCTAAGATAATGGTGGGTCCTATGAGGGAGACTGGTGGCAAATTTAGCTATTTTATTGTAGCAGAAGGCAAGTTTCTTTCTTTGAGTATTGTTTATGTTTGTTAGGATAGGTGCGGTCTATAAGAGGGTCGGCAGTAAGAGGGTGGTGGCTAGAGTTTTTCTTGCAGTATCTTTAAGGAATCCATTGATCCTGTAAAGGGAGCCTAGTTTCTGGTGTGCAGATTTAATGGTGTGCAATATATGGTGGTCATATTTGAGATTTTTTCCACAGTGATGGGACGTATCTTTCTGCTATGGGCCTATTAATTAGTATGGATACAGGGAAGGCAGTGACATCTACAGCCATTTGTAGGTAATCTGATTTTAGCTGGTGTACAGATACATAGTTTAAGGAGCAACTTCCTTATGCGTGAGGTAGGTAGTGGACTAAAACTGAAGAGCTGTAGGTGGATTTGTTTGGACAGGGGTAGACTTAGGGGGGCAGATGTGTTAGTGCCTAAGAGAGATAACATTGATTGTATAAAGCAGGAATTAAACTATGTGGGGATAGACCAGGTAACCAAAGGGAGGAATAACAGCAAAGAACTCTGCAGAAAACACTCCTTTATTGAATAAAACCACAGTAGTTAAGCGCTTTCATCCCTCTCATAGGGACTTCTTCAGAACAATACAATCAAGATTTCCCAGCATTCATATACATCTAACAATAAACCAATTAATACCTGTTAATTGCATTATTTAAAATTTACATTGTTAAAAATTAAAAGAAACATACCCTTATACTATATATATATATATATATATATATATATATATATATATATATATTATACAATAATGTTATTGAATTGTGTAACCTTGTTGAATAATAATGTTAACCCAAAATGTGATTCATTTTTGAAAAATAATTCAAATTCACCATTTCATTTATACCTAGAAACCTAGTGGCATCCAGAGTCAGATGTCATTTTATTTCACAAACATCTAAAAACTCATTTAGTGTCCCCCCTTGTTGATCCACTTTAATTTGTTGTATTATTAAAAACTTAATGAATGGCCTACATTTTCCATAAGATGCCTGCTCAAAACATTTGTATTCTTACCATGCCTTATGTCTAATAGATGCTCATAAATCCTGTTCCAAAACCGTCTACAAGTTTTCCCTATGCTGGACACAGGAAACATTTTGCAACATAAACTACATTCTTGGTATGACAATTATAATGACCTGTTATGAATATTTTCTTATCATTTAGTTTAAAATTATCACCCGTAATAAATATATGGGAGTACTGGGAACACATCCCACATTTAAAGTCCCCAGCCTTTTCAACCACACCACAGTTACTTAACCTACTCCCGTGTTCCAAAACGTCCTTGAAACATCTGTCTCTCTTGAAAACAAACTTTGTTTTTTGTATAAAATATTTTGACATATTTTTGTCCACTGACAATAATTCCCAGTTTTTTTCTATTAGTTGACATAACCCGTGGGCATCCTTATTATAGGTAGTAATAAAACTTGAATGTGCATACACATTATTCTATGTATCAGACTTTTTTACTTCTACCATAACTGTTGTATCTGAGGAATTTAATATAGGTAAATAAAAGCCATTTTCCATTTATTAATAACCTCTTCCCTAATAGCAGTTAACATTTCCATTGGATAATTTCTTTCCTTAAACATATCTAATATGAAATTCACCTCTTCCATAAATTCTTTATCCAGGGAAGTCATTTTTGCAGCATGGACTAACTGCCATTTTACTATAGATTTCTTTTGAAAATCAGGGTGCCAACTATTAAACACCAAATATGAATTTGAAAAAGTGGGTTTTCTGTATATTCTTGAAACCAAAGATTTTTCTCTTTGTTTATTTTTAATTCCACATCCAAATACATTATTTGTGTTTGACTATTTTCATAGGTGAATTTAAAACAACTCAAAGTGTCATTAATGTAATCCAAAAACTGCATTAGAGAGTCTCTTGTCCCAATCCAAATAAAAAACATATCATCCAAAAATCTAGTGTAATTCTTGATGTAACTCATGTACAAAGATACAGAGATTTAAAAATAAAACAGTCCTCCCAGTATGACTTAACATAATTTGCAAATATGGGGGCACAAGCTGCCCCCATAGCCACACCGGTGCTCTGACAAAAATACTGGTCCTCAAACCTAATGGAATTGTGTTTCAGTACCATCTCCATTAGGGTCACAAATACATTAATTTCATCTTGATCATATGTGTCTGTTATTTGTAATTGGGTTTCAAACCATGCTAAGCCCTCTTCATGTGGTATTACCGAGAATAGGTTGCAAACATCTATGGTCACCAAAAACATATATTCCATATATTGAAATGTGTTTAAATTTGCCAGGAACTAACAAGAATCTTTACGTGTGTTTAAAGTGTTGCAAACCTCTCTTTAAGTGAAAATCCAAACATTTACCTATAAAACAAGTTTTGCTTCTTTTTGCATCTACAATAAATCTAAACTTTGGATTTTCTAACCCTTTATGAATTTTCGGCAAACCAAATATGTTTGCTAGCACTGGATGTTCATTTCTCATAAAATTGGAAGCATCTATATCTATTTGTCCTTGCAATAGCATGTCTTCTAATGTCAGATCCAACTTTTTATACAAAATATTAATCTCATTCAAAGATATTTCACGGTAGGTGTCATCCATCAAAAGGGTTAACATACAATTTAAATAATCACTTTTGTCCATCACCACCACCCCACTGCCTTTATCTGGCTTCATTATACATATTTTTCTGTCTCCTGAAATGTCAAACAATATATATTTTTTTATTTTCTGTTAAATTATCACCTTGAATTTTACAAGGCCATTTATACACTTCCTTATATCCAATTCACGCAATTTTTCAAAAAAAAAAAAACAAATTACACATAGATGGGTTAAAAGTACTTGGTTTACATAAACTTGTGTTCATTTGGTTATTATTACAGTTATCTCCAAGCCATGCTTTTAAATTCAACTTCCTTGTGAAAAGTTTCAAGTCTATTAGGGTATCTGCAACCCTACCCCTCCTACTCGGAACATAAGTGAGGCCCTTTGCTAACAAATTTGCATGGGTAGTCTGAATATCTTTATACGAGTAATTATAAATCTTAAAATCCCCTGTTGCATTGACAATACTTTTTGGCACGTTTTCCATTTCATCTGTGCCATGCAGCAAGACCCCCATAAACACACATTTATTGTTAACTTCAATATTTTGTTCATTATTTTGCAGCATATTAAGAGAAACACTTTTATCCATTGCATAAAAATCTAAAATCTCACTAGCATCTAACATTAAATACCCAGGACAGTTTGCTTCATCTTCTTTGTGATTGCTGTCAGTATCTAAGTTATATAAAAACATAACTTCATTCACAAACATGTCATTTCTACTCACATTCTTTGATACACCCATGTCAGCATCCATATCAATGCAATGAATGTTATTTTTACTTGAATGCATATCAACAACCTCACCAAAAACTGTTACAGACTGTGTAGGCTCATTACTTTCAATTAAAAAACTGTTTAAACATGTGTCCGATGCATTTGTACCAAAGCAGTCACCAACAGATGATTCATTACTTTTGTTCCCATTTATGAGGTTGATGGCAGCATCCATCATCTCTTCCGCTGATAGGGAGCATGATATGAGTTTTTTGGTCTTGCTCCCTGTACTGCATAATCCCTGTTGATGTTGTTTTCCCCATAATTGTAAGTCTGATTGTTTAAATGAGGCCCCCTGTTCTTCAGCCTCTCGAGCGCCTTGTTCCTTGGTCTAAAGGGGTGTTTCCCCTTTCAGTACTTGATGACATTGCCTCTGACCTCATCTTGTCATCTCGAAGTTCATTCTGATTGGAAGGGACGTCTGTGTTGCTATGGCAATTTACTAATACTGGATATGCCCTCCCTTTTGCATATTCAGTAGTGTCTCTTTTTATTTTATTCATTTTACGAGAGAAAATGTTATTACACACATTCTCTATGTGCATGAACAAATTATCATAATTCGTTCTTTACTGTTCGAACAATAAGTCCGACTGAATCATTGCATTTTGGAGGTCCAATTCCACAGTCATAGCTTCCAGTTTTTTATTGTTATATTTTATCATTAACTTCAGAATATCAAAGCCTGCTTTAGCAAACACTACACGCAGTTCATTTATGAATTCGGGATTACCCTTTACTCCATTTGGGTAACACCACAGACATAAACCACGTGGAACCTGCTCAAGATCCAAATTCCTCTGGAGGTATCCATTCTCCAACTGTAGTTTCTTGAACAATAGCATAGTTTTTTCAAAAGCACTCAGTCTTTCTGATAATGAGAGGGTTTGCACCTGCTCAAAGGGCTCCATATTCACTGCATTAAAATTATAATTGTTATTTCTCCAAGAAAGAAAAGGGCGACTTACGCCATCGTTTCCACTGCCCTCTTCATTACCATTACCCGTTCTCGATGCTTGGGTGGGTTGTGTTAAAGGAAGCCCCAAAACGCTGCCTGAATAGCTGCTGATATTCTGTATATCCAAAAGATTCTTAATTTGTATCAAATGCTGGGAGAATTGCTGGTTGAATTTGTTCAGCAACTCCATAATGTCACTGTTAGAATTAGCATCACTCTTTTCCATGAGACCACAGTATCCAAGCCTCTCTATGCAGCACAATCAACTGGAAATATCCACAAACCAGGTCACCAAAGGGAGGAAGAACAGCAACGTCCTCTGTAGAAAACACTCCTTTATTGAATAAAACCACAGTAGTTAAGCGCTTTCATCCCTCTCATAGGGACTTCTTCAGAAAAATACCATCAAGATTTCCCAGCATTCATATACATCTAACAATAAACCAATTAATACCTGTTAATTACATTATTTAAAATTTACATTGTTAACAATTAAAAGAAACATGCCCTTATACTCATACTATATACATATATATATATATATATATATATATATATATATATATATATATATATATTATACAATAATGTCATTGAACTGTGTAACCTTGTTGAATAATAATGTTAACCCAAACTGTGATTCATTTTTAAAAAAATCAAATTCACCATTTCATTTATACCTGGAAACCTAGTGGCATCCAGTCAGTGGCCATTTTAATTCACAAACATCTAAAAACTCATTTAGTGTCCCCCCTTGTTGATCCACTTTAATTTGTTGTATTATTAAAAACTTAAATGAATGGCCTACATTTTCCATAAGATTGTCAAACCAAGAATGTAGTTTATATTGCAAAATTTTCCCTGTGTCCAACATTCTACATAGGAAAAAATTGTAGATGGTTTAGAAACAGAATTTATGAGCATCCATTAGACATAAGGAATGACAGGAATACAAATGCTTTGAGTAGGCATCTTATGGAAAATGTAACATGTCATTAACCATCAATTTGCTGAGTGGGTCTAATCTAAATGGGGGAGGGTAAGTGTTCTTCATTAAGTATTTCCCCAGCCCTATACAAGCAACCTTATGCGTACCAGGTCAGTCTAGGTGCAGCCTTTGCTCAGGATGTATTCTTGTTTTAAAGCTGTTACTTTCTTCAGTACAAATAATACCTGTCTCCATCACACTTAAGTGGCACCATTAAACATTCCATGCTTTGAACAGCAGCTCTAAATATAGCATTGGAATGGATATTGTACGGGGCTGCAGCTGTTTGTGCTATTCACTTCACTGTGGGACACACACTATGGGATAAACAAATCGCCAGCTGCCACATGTTCACTTCTCTTTCTGAATCTCATATCTGTGACTGCTGAGGCTGGCATGCCTGCTGTGCTGTCTAATACATACTGCATATCATATTTCTAACACAGGCCTTCCATTTTCATGCTAATTAATTCATTTTTACTTTTCTACTTTATTTTACTGCATGTCATCATGATATTTTGACTTAGTGATATAAAGAAATACTGAGAATTGACTAGTTTATTTTTTTACTTGCAGATGTACCATTATACTGGGAGGGACAGAGGGGAACTTTGTTATTAAAAAAGCTGCATTTTGTAATGCAGCTAGATTTTTTCATGTTTCTTCATTAATCTATAGTTCTTCAAAAAAAGTGAGTGCACTAAAATGAAAGTAATCAACTCCCTTTCTGATGTGTTTAATTTTCCTTGGGAAGCAAGCCCCTGGCATTCTTTCCATTGTAAGAGGGCCTCACGCTCTGCATCCTCAAACTTAATATAATCAATGCTGAGACTGCTTATGAAAAAAGGCAAAGCCCAACAACAGTGGTCTTCTTTGATGAACTTGCATTTTCACCAGCTGCTGTTATTTTCAAGCTCTTAGTCATCTCACAACTTTAAGGACAACTAGATAGCTAGTTTTGTTACACAAATTGTCTTTTTTGTACCATTTTTAGCAATACTCCAGGCTTCATGAGCATGGATAAACCCTTTCTTTTCTTTCGGCAGTTTAGTGTAGCCAATCAAACAACGTGGTTTTGGGAGTGAATCAGACTACATAAAGAGAACTCACACACAGGATGGAGAAAATATGCAACCCCCTGACAAATTGTGCTGCAGTGATGATAACCAAATACCTGACTATGGTACTATGAAGCAGAAACTTTATGATATGAGATCCCATGCTATGTATTCTATTTGGTATAACTGCTAGCTATACAATCAGAAACCATTGCTATGTAACCTACTTAGTAAGACAACTATACAAAGACAGAGAAACTCAAAATCTCTGTTTTGCATTGTTATACTTGAAATATTTCATAGGCAAAAATAAATGCTTAAAATCTGGGAATTACAGCTACATATAAATGAAATGCATTGTTATTCCGTTGCATTTGCATCATGATCCAGTGAAAAGTCGTTGCATTGTTATTACATGTTCTACCCGATATACTAGCAAGAACAGCATCTTGATAATGAAAAGCTGAGCAGTAACACATCATTCCTTATAAGTGACCAGACTGAACAAAAATAGCTTGTTTTAAATGGACAAACTGCTTGATGTGAAGATAGGTCTTACTAATGGATAAGAGACTGACTGTATTATCCTTGCTTCCAACCAAGATCACTGGTTGGATGACAACTGTGTTTCTTAAAAAGCAAGAATAATCATTGGAGGCACAGAAACTTCATACCAGAAGGAATGCAAATCAGAAGTGCATTTCACATGAAAATGTCCTGCAAACCTCACTGGTGAGAAATGTGTATAGCATATTTCACTTCTGCCATACAATCCGTAATTGTGATAATTACATTCTTAGACATTTACAGCTCATGTTGAATTGCAGTAACATCAAGGGGAGGTGACAACAGACATAAAAGATAAAAAGGTATTACCCTTGTTAAAATAACACCTGATATTCATGCTCACCAAATCATAAAACAACATTCCCTCATGTCAATAAAAAACACACGTCTTAATGAGTGCAGTTTCCCAGGTGTCCTTATGTGTTTGTGTAGTCTGGTTACAGTGGGATAAATACCTTGATTTTAAGTCGAAGTGGATATTCATAAGCATACTATAAGCTTCAGTTTGAGACCTAAATGTTCTTGGAAGGACCAGTGTATGGACTAAGGTCATTGTTAAGTGCATAGATATTTCTGAGGATCTGTTTCTATTGACACATTGGATCAGTGATGATTTGGGTTTCTTGCAGGACCAGTTGAAAGTAATACAAAAAATGATCACTAAGTTTGGATGGTTGTATTTTGTAATTTAGAATGTTTTAAAGATAAGATTAAAAGGGAATGTCTGAGAATTGTTGGGCCTTTTTTATGTAGTAACTATCTTGAAAAACCTTAGGTGAGCTAAGTGGACAGTGACTTCTGTTATGTAAAGGTCAGGGAAGTTAATGTTGAAGTCTGCCATTATAGAGATCAAGGAGCTTTATGAATTCATAGGTAAGTATTAGGCTAGCTGCCCTTGCAGGCCATTTTGAGCTTAGCCAATTTCCCTTCAAAGGTGAGAATCAAATCTTGCACCTTGTGTCTGTGAGGTAAATGTCTTAACCATTAAGCTAGCCCCCAACCCCATTAAGTGTGTGCCATTATGAAGACATTGAAGTCGAGGAAGTTAATGTTGAAGTCTGTCATTATTAAGACATTCCCTGTGATTCATAGAGCAGTCAGCTTTCATTTTAATGGAAGTCACTACATGAACCATTGTATGACTTATCAGAAATGCATTAGACATTAAATAATGCCAGCAGGCTAAGAAAAGGATTACATAATTAATGAGAAGCATAGTCCCAGCAGAAAAGACAGTGCTGGGCTGCTCAATGGCCAGAGGTATTTTTACAGTACAGCCATGACTGTCATGACATATGTCATAAGAAAGGTAAGCTAACATGGCCAAGTCAGTTTTTAATCATGATGTAGCACCACATAGCTGTGTCTTGTTCTTGGGCTGTACAAGAATGGCAGCACAGTGGTCATCAGATAGACCACTAAGGTTATACACAGCAGTATCAGCACTATGTGTTGTATAAATGGGGGAAAAATGTAGGTAGGAAAAGGAAGAACAGCACACAGAGTGAAACACAGAAGAATATCCATATGACATGAAGGGCAGGGGAAGGAAGCATAATATTTTTAAGGAAAGAGACCCTTTTTTATAAATAAAATAAGGGTAGGTGAGAAAGTGGTGATAGAGGGTTATAGGTAGAATACAGGGAAAATTGTAGGCAGCAGAAGCAGAGAGAAACATAAAACATACCTGGGGATTCAATAAACTCCATGTAGGCTTAGTGTTGAGCCCACACAGAGTTTACATGTTTGTATAGTGAGAAGCAGTGCTAATTACATATAAATGCTGAGTACCATGTCTAAATATAGATAAAAGTGGTTTTGTGGCTACAGTGCTGCTGGCCAGGGAACTGTGTATAGCAACATGGACACAAGCAATCATGTAAACCTATTTACCTATAGGCAAAGTAGGTCTGCAGGATTGCAAGGAATGATTACCAGGGTTATTAATAAAGCATTGTATATATTTCCACAAAAGTATATACAGTGCCGAGTATTATGGAAACCTGTGTCAGACATATGGAATAAAAGTTGTGTTAATGATCAGTAAGGGCACTTAGACTGCATTACGAAAAAATAGTCAGGGGAAGTATGTATGTATATTGAAAAGGGACACACAGATGAATTGTAGGAATGAACATAGTGGAAGAGGACAGGTGAAATATGGTAATGTACTGCACTTGAGGGCATGCCAGTGAAGACAGTGGTTGCATGAACACAATACACATATCAATATGATACAGTACGGACTGCACAGTTATTGTATATTATGTGACCATCACACAAGGTGACATATCAATGGAGCGGATACTTTGTGATATAAGCATCCTGACATGAACAATGGACATGACATATATCATAGATGGTACATACAATAGGGATTATGTGCAGCTTGTGAAGTTGCAAAATGAGTTGCCTGAATATGAATGTAATGTCAGCATAGGTATCAACCAAGTGGGACACATATGTGATTGTGAGTGATCAATGATGGTTATACAGGATGACATTTGTACAACTATTATGATTCAATCAGCAATCTCAGAGGGGAATCAAGCACACCTCCCTCAAAATGTAACATCTGCTGGATGTGTTTGAAGGGACACTGTTACACCTGTATTAGAAAAATGAGCAATCCTGGCTAGTTGACAGGCATGCATACCACTTGGTCTATTCATAAGGGTGTGTTGTCCATATTGTAATTAACTTCTATATTTGCGTTAATAATGGAACTATTCCCCCAACAGATTCCTTTATCTACTGTGTTACCATGGCTGTGGTATCAATCCTTTCTATGTGCTGATACTGTATGCATTATACCAATACGACACTCGGATTCAACGATTGTCCACAATTGGCAGTCTTCCACAAAACTGGTTGGAGAAAGAATGTGTAAGTCAATTTTGATGTCTGACACTTAAATAATGGACTGGAAAGGGCCTACCACAGAGTTCTAAGGTATGGACCTGGTCACTGGATTCTAGATAGAGGTGACTTCACAAATTACAACATATTTCTCTGCCGCTTATGTGTTCCAGTTGTCTACACACTTGGTGACGTAGGTGTTTATGGGCACTTGTGATAGTTTCTCTGTAATATCTGACAGTTGATTTGTGTCAGATGTATTGGACAGGTTGTGTTATACAGGATAATAGTGTTCTCATCATGCATACCCTTGGTAACCTTTTTGAAGACAGCGAGCAGATGTAACAGGCATGATATAGCCTGAACAAATCAAACAGGGGTTTAGTACGCAGTCAGGATATTACCTGTGTCCTTTTAGAGGAGGTCCATGATGACTCCTTGGCCTACCTCACAGATGAGGAAAGTCAGGATGGGTCTATAACTCCATGCATCAGGTGATCAATCCATCAAGTATGAAGGATGCATGTTGCTGTACATCCTTATATGGGAACATAGGCTGTCTGAAGGCTGTATTAACATACAGCTCCAACTGTGTCTGGTAGGTCAGGTTTTAAGCCATGATATAGGCAATGTGATGCTGTCAGGGCCCCTTGCTTCTGTGCTACTAGCTGTAAAGAGCACACAAATATGCTACCCTCTTGAGAATAGAAACTAAGTAATGTTTACATGTGTACTTTGGCTGATGGCCAGTGGTGACAGGGTGATGACATGTGAGGCAAACTGTCAGCTAGCACATTGTCTATATCCTCTGGGTGGGTATGTCTCCTGACATGAACACACAGATCTGTGCTTAGTAGTGCATTCCACTTAACATTTCGTATACATTGGAATAAATGATTTGTGACAAGATCTCCATACAGCCTTGATTATTCATCACATTCCACATGTTGTTGCTATGCACACAGTCATACAACTGTACCAGTGTTACATGCGTACCTCACTTGCACAATATATGCCTATAAGTGTTTCACAGAAAAGCTGTGTTTGCGTGGCCTGATGTCATATCATGCCACATTAGAGATCGGTTCTCTCTGGCTCATGCAGAATATTTTCTGACAGAAATGCTAGTAGTCACACAATGGTGCTACTGGCCATTCAATAATCCTTGGGTGCAGCAACACAACTGCACAAACAATGAATTCCACAGGTTGCAATTGCATCAAAATATGTGATATATTGGTTGTATATATCAAAGCATAACAACCATATGTATGAGGCAAGACTTATGTGACCATGTAATCAATATGAATTTATATTGATGTCTGTCAATGAACATTTTATGATGGTATGTAGACCCATGCACACCTGTGCCATACTGCAAGTGTCACTGTGATGGCTGAATGTGATCTATGTAGAAAGCTGATCTGCTCCACTACAATACATGTCCTAATAAGCCATAAATATACATACAAGTGTATCATACCATGTCAACAGTTCTCTGTTATAGAAGGAGCATGTAATGCAATAGTATTAATGGCCATGAATACATTAGCTCACATCACAGATTGTAAGACCCTTTTATAACCATACTGTATATCCTTACCTCAATAGACCACATGAAAATAACAGCACTACTGACATGTCAACCATTCATGGGTTCATAGGACAATATTAGGCTAATGGCTAACATCACATGAAATCCTAGCCATTATTATATCCTGTAAAAATCCCTATATCTTTATTATAGAAGATAATATGTCTATTGTGCATATGTGTATACTTGTTTGATTACATTTCATCCCACTACTCTTCATATGGGACATGTGCACCACACCATGATAGAATTAGCAATCAGGCATGCAGTGGTCTTGAGATGGCTTGCAGAGACTCATGGAAGGACTTAATGATGTGTGTGCATATTTGACATGAGGACATCCTCCACTCTTCTGCAGGAAGAATGTCATGTGGCCAGTGAAAAAAGGAGGATGGAGAATGCATGGGGCTATGTGAAACGTTTTCCAAGTGGTAGTGCAATGAAGAACAATTTAAAAGATCATGCAATGGCCATAATGTACAACCAACCACAAATATACAGCAGTAGACTGGGCCTTATTTGAGCATTAATTACAGCTATGTAAGTATAGCATATGAATGCCATACAATGTCACAGTAGCAACACCACATCTGTCTGACTGTAACAATGTCACATTACACTTCATGGAGTATGATAGCATCATTGTATCATTGTATGCTGAGGAGAACTTGTTGTGAGAGGTGTAGGACATGGATGTGGAGTCCCATCCCTGTGTAAAATTATCCCAAATGTGATAGGTGTATGTACAGACACGCAAGTCACTTGCTGTCAGATTAGAACCCCTATATGTGTAGGTAAAGTAGATTGCAAACAAAGTAGTTAATGTTACTGCCACAGCACAGGTTTTTCTTGAATACTGTCATAGTGCATTTTATACAGGATTGCATTTGTGATGATATGGGAAGTGCCAGCATAGCCATCTGGAGTTTTGAAAAGAATGATATGTCTTTTGAATATCAAATTGATTTATACCATATGCTTGTGGTACAAATGTATTAGAACCGTATGTCATTTGTATATCAAACTGATTTTGTACAGATGTTTGTGCTGAAAATATATTTGTGAGCTTTGCTTGTATTGAAATAAATCAACAGTGTACCCTGCTGAAATGAAAAGAAATGTACATGTATTTTTGTAGCCACATTAAATATACATGTTTTAATAGAAGATACTGGAACAGCAGAGGTTAACTTTAAGAAAAATAAGGGAAATGTAAATGAGCTGTTCAGCCATTAAAAGTTACTCCACAGTGCTAAACAGGACTGCAGTTGCTGGGTCTGTGGAAGAACCTTTGTCCATTAGCTCAGTGAAAAGAGAAGCAGCCCCAGGCACTGCCATAAACATAGAGTCAGGTGACCAGATGAGGTCATTTTGCTAGCCCTCTTGGAAATTATATTTTAGATATTACAAAGAGAAATTTCAGAGTATTCTGTTTGGGAAGCCTGACTAGAAAGGCCTTCACCCACAGCATCTTGCCTTTTGGTAGTAAGTAACTTAACTAGGAAACAGTAACATTCTGTTAGATTTAGTCAGGAATATAGTGATGCTTAGTTTAGATATTGTTTATCTTTATCTGTCTGAGTCTGTCCATCAATTTTCTTTTTAATAGTTCCTGTGATCTGAACTCTGTGGTTTAATGTGAATATATATTCATTATTTTTATGTGCTTTTATTATTTATTATTAAACATATTTAAAACTTTTAGTGTGACTGATCCGCGTAGAAAGTACTTAATCTTTGATTGTGCTTATATTTATTTGGTGACACTGGTGAAGTGGAGAGTTATGTATGGGATGATATTTTTTGTGAGAGAGGTGCCCAATTTTTTTTTTTATTCAGTAAGAGAAGAATGTTGGATAAGGGACATAGGTATTTCTGGGTGTGGTAATTAGGATAGGTAAGGAAGCAGACACAAACAAACAGGACATACAAGACAAGACACATGGATGGTGAGGGACATGACAGGTTGGGGACATTAAGATTGGGGTGAGTGAAGGAACAACGGATTCCCATGCTCATCAAACAATGGGGCAGTGAGAATCTAGTCCTCACCTGCAGGACTGTCATCACTGTCCCCTTGTTCCACTAGCTGTTGGAGTGTTTGATGTCTTCTCTTGTGGACCATAAGTGACAGCATCCTCTCCATCCAGCATAGGTGTCCACCAGAGGTGTTTTTCATGACCCTATGCACCATGCTTGGCATCCCCTGATGGGTGTTAAAATCCCCACCTCCACCACTACTCCCTACCACAGCACCAGCTGCCAGGGTAGTGCTACCTGACATGGAGGGCCCAGGTAGTGCATGGGTAGCAGAGGCATTACTGCCAGGTTGGGTTCCAGATGTGCTGGGCATTGGTGCAGAAGCTAGTGGAGTGGGGGCAGGCTGAGCCACTGTGTTTGGTTTACCTCCCTGTGCTGTAAAGCATTTTGTGATTTGTCAGAGATGGGTGACATAGAAATGATGTTTTGACCACACATAGAATAATAAAGAAAGAGAGATAAGGGTTGGGGTAAGAGAAAGGGAATGATAATTGGTACCATCATATATGACATACAATGCCTTAACACAATACTAAAGTATTTATCTGTACTTTTACAGTTAAGTATACTTTTTAACTACAAACTATAAGTAATGATCGCTCAAAGTAATTCTTGTAATGTGCACATATTACACATAGACATGGTTAAATTATACAGATTAAGTTAACAGCAGGGTATTTATACCACTTTTGTTGCAATTAAATTATGTAATATCTTTCATGATTTACTATATATTTGTTACTTGTGGTATTTGAACCCATAACATCTGACTACACTATTAGACTTAACTCCTACAGTTGGCTTGTGCTACAGACTGAAGCACACATGCTTGCTTTTACAGTTAGGTTATGCATGCTTAATTTGCTACTAGTGTATAAAAGAGCAATGCTTTAGCTAAAATAATATGTATGTTGTGCTGCATATATACCACTTACTTCCGTCAGTCTCTCTAGATGCTCAGCATGGGCTTCCCTTTTCACCAAGATGTCCTAATTAGCTGTGGAAGGAAAAGGAAAGAAAAGAAAAAATCATTATGCATGCCAGTCTTGACTATATGCAGATTTATATCTAATATAAATTCTCTCCATCTGTATACTTACACAACTGTGGAATATCAGCTGTCCTAAACTCATCCAGCCACTGATTAAGTATATCCCTCTTGCACTGTTTGAAGTCATTATAGTGATGCCTACACTGTTCTCCAGTCTGTGGAATGCCAGTTAATTTCAGATGTAGTGCAATTATTTACTATTGTTTGCACCAATGCAGCTGTGTCTTATCTTTGTGTGGTGTTTATTTTTCTCTTAGCTGAGCAGTAATCTGAGACATGCAGTCATCAAGGCATTTTGTATCATTGCCCTTACAATATATGAGAATATTAAATTATGATAATATACAATTTTCAGTAAAGGTAGGGGAGTTTGTATTTTAGTGAACAGAAACTGAGAAATGTGTGCTGCTCAGTTCCATTTAAAACTTGCACACTTGCTGCAGGTAAGGGAGTCTGAATTTGTGTGTATTGCTTCTTCCTCCAACTAGTCATTCACAGCTGCAATCCATTAGCAACAAACACTAAGGTAGTGCCTACACTATATTTACATCTACTACATGAATCCGTGAGTTTGGGATTCAACAATTATAATGAGTTCACAAATCATTTTTATCTTCACTGTGCTCAGAGACATAATTCTACACCATAACAAGGTAAACATGTAGCTAGGGAACTTAAAGATGATAGGACATGTGTATTTGTAGAATACAGAAGATTGAAATTCCTTTAGATTTGTCTGCACAGAAGGCTTCTGATATTGTTAAAGGATGCTTGTATTTTTCAGGTACATGCTAGATTTGCTCACATGTTATGAATAGAATTGTTTTATATATATGCATTAGAGGATTAAACTGTTATCTGTATGCACTTCTTATACTTCACTCTTGGCACAGATGTTTTTGCCATGCATTAATTTTCACAGATACACAGCCTTGTTAACTGTCATTACAAGTGTTATCGTTAAAACTGGTTACCTTGCAATTTTTCTATTTTATCCCATGCTAATGTAAAGTACTATATTGTCAATGACACATGGGTATAATGCTTCTAAGATGGCCTAAAGACACCACCATGGGAGTACTGGGGCACAGTGAAAGATGCCTAGCAATCCTATACAATTTACTTTTGAGTTGTACATGTGTACACATTTTGTAAAAATTGTGTAGGAAGCATTCTGTCAATTTCCTGTTGTTTTGGAGGTGGAGGAGTCAAGTGGTATTTGTGTGTTTCTACATCACCAGCTGGGTTTCAAGAGGTTTGCTCTTGAAATTGTGCAGTAATCCTGGCATTTCCATGTGTGTACAAGGAAAATTGTATGTAATCACTGGCATGTTGTAGTACAGCATTCAGAAACTGATTGAGGTTCCTGGATGCTGATGCCTGTGATATCACTAGCATGTCCCCTAAAACACTAAGTTTTACACATACCTTAGTCTCCACAGGTATTGGCTGTCCCTGGGTTTCTCTTGCTCTCAGTTGAGGACAACCGAGGTTACAGAGTTCCTGTAGTGTGCCTCTATCCACCCTATAACACTCTACAATTTTCACACCATGCAAACCGTGGTAAGTTGACAGGGGTCTAAATACCCTTTTCCTTCTTGGCCATAGTCTGTTGGCAGTAGCAGCAGCATAGACTTGTGCCTGTTGCAAATGCAGCCCCTGACAGTGTTTCCATGGCTGTATTCCAATAGGTTTTAGAATTAATAGGGAAAACCTACACTGAGTCTACACAATTGCTTTCTAGCTTGTTGAATATCTCCTCCATCTTTAATTGGTTGATTAGTATACAATTCAGCTGCTTATGCTGTAATTAGCATGCCATTATGTTTAACATGTTTGTGCAGCTATACACACCATGTACATCCACTTACTGAATACAAAATGGTGTGCTACCTTGTGTGCATCATTCCACAATGCGAACACAGCTTTAGAGGGCCATATAGACTTTAATGAATCTGCACCATTGACTAAATTAGGCGGTTATGGCTGATAAAATGCTTGAAGGGGAGTGGATAGATACAAGTGTACAGAGAGTAGACACGTGGTAATAGGGAGGATTGGAAAATGAATAAGGGATGGAGAATAACATATCAGGGATGGAAAACACCAAGCTGGGATATGTTAGAATCCTGGCATGGCTGGATGCAAAAGCTGATCTAGATGGCAACAAATCCAAGCATCACTCAATTAGGCAGCCAGTGTTACTGGCCATCTGCTCCCTCAAGTGATACTCCTTAGTAAGATGCAGATGCCAGTGGCATCACTCACAGTCCTAGCAAACTCATGCCAGGCATCCACCTTCTGCAAGGACACATCATACTGTCCTTGCAAAAACTCATGAAACTTGCTATGCTGGAACAACAAGAAAATCTTTCTCTCCCTGTCACACCATTCCTGATCTCAGTATTACACAATGCATGAAGTAGTCACAGTTGCTTACTCAAGTTCACAAGATGAGCAACATTGTAGCTCCATGCACACAGATACACATTTGTAGCTTACATACTGTGCAACATGTGCAATATAGTATTGCACAGTTTCTTCAAGGATTTAGGAATGGGAAGAGCACTGCACTGCGGTGCTATGGATGCATACATGTTGTATAGGTGAGCATACTGGTCACATGCCAGCATGTCTAGATAGCTCAATGCAGTGTGGCATTGATTTAGCAATAGTGGCACTAAGTACCCTTCGTGATGCTCATCCACTGGCCCAGCAATCAAGGAGCCTCAATCCTCACCACTAACACCAGTGAGGGGCATCCATATAGGGAAAGGGTAATAAATACAAACACAGTAAGGTACAATTTCCCTTAAGAGTACACAGAGATCACAGTCAGTCTGGGGCTGGTTTTTCCCTTTCTCTTCAAGTCCCCAATAAGACCCCTCACTGGCACAGCTATAGGGTCCAGATCTCAGCCTAGTGGGCAAAATAAAACCTCCAGCACCCTCTCTGTCCAACAAGTGCTTGGTGTCCCTACCCAAGTTGCTCACACACACACACACACACACACACACACACACACACACACACACACACACACACACACACACACATTTTGAGATAAGAGTTTATACAACCACACAGGCAATCCTGGGGAAGGCTGGCAAAGGTTCTCCAGCTGTGAGCCTTTTTGCCCAGTCTAAAAGGTAGTACCAGCTGCCACCACCCACTAATATCAGCCATTATAAAGGCCCTTAACAAAGGGTGTCCAATTATTACTGTGCAATATTATTATCGAAATG
Source organism: Protopterus annectens (assembly GCF_019279795.1). NCBI lineage: Eukaryota > Metazoa > Chordata > Ceratodontiformes > Protopteridae > Protopterus > Protopterus annectens. Next base: position 1,091,009,023 of record NC_056729.1, on the reverse strand, counting down.
ATAAGTGCAACTGAACAGTCAAGACTTATTGGGGTGGCTTGGCTAGTATCACTATATACATGCAATGCACTCTAGAGCTTAAATTATCTCTACACAAAACAGCCACAGTTGAAAGGTTTAAAAATATTTAATAATAAATAATAAAAACACAAGACAATATGTACAGTGCTAGTCAAGAGTTCAGAGATCACAGAGAAATGTTTAAAATAATACCATAGAAAAGTTCTGACATCACAGAAAAACAAACTAGTCTAATCTTCCTATTTCCTATCTATATCTAAGAGAAAACATGGTTCTAAAATAAATTTACATACGGAGCAAGACAGTGTTGGTGATGTTGGATGTTCTCAAGACAAATGCTCTAATGCTTTGATTCTCTCTGTCCTTAAATTGACAACACAGTACCACTGATTCATTTCAGATTGCATCATTTCTTTCTGGTTCCCAGGCTAACAGAACTCAGAGGTTAATGGCCCCTTTGATCTTGCAGCTGATCAGGAACCAGAGCAATAAAAGAAATTATACATGCAAATTCTAGCCATTAACTCTGGCCTCAAAACAATAGGCAGAATTCCTTCATCCAGACATATCGGCTCCACGTTTTGACATCAAAAAATTGACTTATTAGCTTTGTTACAGCAGAGTGCACTGTTGTCACATTTTTGCAGTTCCACATTTAATACCATTTTTTTCCATTTAAAAGAACAAACGTGACTTATGTTAATATTTACAAATGACAGAATTATCTACAAAATTCTATCTGGCTAGGCTGGCAGCCTTCACCTATCTTCACACCCTTATTAACATAATTGGCACATTCACACAAAACCACAAAACAAAAACTCCAATGCACAGTCCAGTATCAATAAAGGCTTTCCTTCATAGTAGAAATGTAATTCCTTCAATAATCCACTGCAGTTCAGCAAAAATTACAAATTTTAATGAAAAAACAATAAAAGACAGTAAAAAGCAACCAGATTGAGCGCTTTCATCTCCTCCACGGAGACTTCATCAGAATCTGCTGAATCTGTTTTGCCCACAGGTATATGTATACAGACAAGACTATCTGAGGGGGTAGCAGCTAGAAAAGTTCACTAATGAAGTGCTCCTGAATGCGCCTTGCATACTTGATATGTGTTGCCTGGCAAAGCTGCTGTGGCCAAACAATTTCAGGGCCACATGTAAAAGTAAATAGGTACAGGATGTGAATGCTGTGCATGGCTATAATTGGTCTCTGCAACAAGTTCAATTAAGTGGTACTGATATGATACTCCATTTAGGTTCATAGGTATTTACTAGGCTAACAACCACAAGGGCCTTTTTAAGCCTAACCATGCATCCAAAATCTCTGACAAGTTCTGATACCCTTGATAAGTGTAAGCATGCGCATGGGAGATGAACCATTTACAGGTTACCTCTGTCCATTAGAGACATAGGTGCCAAACCAGGATGAATTTCTGGTTTCCCATCCAATTGCCCAAGTTGCACTTGAATTGGGTTAGGGAGGATCTCTGCTTTACATGGATGGGGGTAGATCACCAACACTAAAGTGCATCACTAATGCTGAGAAGTATTTGGTGTCACTGGCCAAGGGTTGCAGCTCCTCATACTCAAGTTATGGGGGGTGGCTGGAACCAACCAACCATGTGTCAGCTGGGGACAAACTTTATTGGCAATGTCTATTTACAGTACGCTGCAGTAAACATCACTGGATTTGAAGAAAAGGACATAATAAGGCTTGACTGTATATCTGTATTTCCAGGCACATCTGGTCTGCAACTGCAACAACTTGCATGACAGCATATGTATGTTAAAGTACACTAGAGGTGAATTTTAATGTGTAGTATTACACATGCCAAAGGGGTCACAGGGGCATATGCATGTGAGCAAGAAATGTAATCATGCGCTCATGCTTTCATAGATTCCACTAATGGACAGTCCAACACAACATGACAAAATAATCCTGATGTCAGCAGGCCACCTAAAGCAGAAAAAGATGACAGTGGCATGAGTCAATGATACAGTGGCACTGTCTGCAATACTACAGTGGAGGGGTTACACACATTCACATCCACATCACAAATGATTGGCATCCACTGCATGATATTCTTTCATGGCTTCCACCTGTGTTTTCAGAGCGCACAGCATCTGAAATTTACACCTCCTCTGTGGTGCACACACCCATCATAGGATGCATACATGGGGATGGTGAGCGGGTTAGACAACACCATGTCTCCAGACCATTCTTGATATGAGGGCCATACACAGCACAAGGGAAACCAGTGCTGGCTGTAGTCCTCATCTGTCCATTAAGCAAACAAACAAGAATAAAAGACAGGAACTCCCTATTACCCACACCATTGGTCTGATCTGTATGTGTTAGTCTCTTTAAAACTGTGCACTTCTCTGGTGATTGTGTGCTCCAGGAAGTCTCTGTCATTGACTCAGATAGAGACTTTCTCATTGGCTTAGAGAGAGAGTTCTTGTAGTGCAGATCATCAGAGAGGTAGTGTAGTCTTTCTAGGTACCCCTTTGCTGCCATTGCTGCCATTTGCTTGCCTTGCTAGATTGGCAAAAAATAATTTTTTGCTTATCGGCCAGTAGATTAGAAGTGTGTGTTTGTTTGTCTGTGTTGCATCACAATAGTCGTTTTTCATATTAATACAGATGAACAAGGCTAAAGCTGCTTCAGCACTGCAGGGCTTGATTCCCACTTCCTTGATTTGTCTATTGTGTGACTCTCCCCAAGTCACTGTACCAGACAGTGCTCTTAGACTGCACCTCAGAAGGGATGCTTGCATCCAGATGGCTGTTCCAAGCTGTCAGCAAATGCATCACACATTTGTTTTGTACTTTAGTGGGATACCAGTCACATATTTAATAAATGTGAGTTTCAAAGGAAGAAAGGTTTACTGTTGCACTTGCTAAGTCTATTTTCTGTGTGTGACTGTTTTGTTTAGCAAAGAGCTGTCAGTAGTTTTGTCATAAAATTTTTAATAACTGTTTCAAATTAAATCCAAATCGCTGTGATTATTGCAGAAGTGAAAAAGAAAATAATACGGTCACTGACAGGTTTGAACAGTGTTGATGGTAATTCAGGAGAGATGGACAAGTAATGGGATACTGGTATGGCTGTCAGAGGGGATTTGGTCCATTACCCTGCCCAGGACCCCATCTGTCCATGATTCAGCTCTGTTTGATATGGCAATGTCATTAGGCATTATCCAGTGGAGGTGCAGGATCTAGACACAATCAGCTGCTACCCACAGTATTGTAGAGGTGGTGAGTGGGCTCTGTTAATTCCAAGATGAGAGAAAACAAATGCACACTAAAATGGAGTATAGTGACATGCAGTAAACAATATTGTTGAAGTCATTAATGGCAAATGCTGACTTCAGCAGTGCCACTATGAGATACACTGCAATATCCTTCCAGTCTGCCCTCAGAAGGCATAGCTTTCAGGTCCATGGGTGGCTCAAGATGCAGGGAAGTCACACAGACTGTTCCAAGTTGAATTGCTCAGACTGCTGAAAAAAATACATCACTGTCACCTATGGGCACCAATCTGCCATGACTGCCTTAGTCTGCCAAGTGTCTCCCAAGTCGTGGCATGGCATTTGTCTGGCTTAACACCTGAGATGCCTTATCAGGCTGCATATGCATATTAATATAGTTTTACCCCTTCCCTGTCACATGTGGGTACAGTCTGCCACCCCTATTAATGGTCGATGACCAATTTGCAGGAAATGAGACTCATCATGATCAACACAAATATATTATGCCCATAATGGTGAAGATTCACAGTCCCATATTTTTACTCTCCTGCAACAGAGTTTATCAAGCCTTGACACAGCAAGCCAACAGAGTGGACAGTGGCAGCTTGACCTCAGCACTAGAGGATTTGATCTTTGACCTGCCTCTACTTCCCAGAGTTCATGGCTACTGTGTTCACTTGCCATGATTCTACTCTATCTCTTATTGTGGTAGTTCCCTGTCACTGTCTCTCTCCTGCACACCTGTGGAACTATTGATGACTGTATACTGCCCAAACTCTCACCTGTGATGATATGGATATGTCTGATGAACAGCATGGTCAGTCCATGTACTACCCTGTGTTGCCTAGGAGTGATAATTTATGCATAATTGTATTATGTATAGTGTACTTCATGGCCCTTAGCTACATGCTGCCTCTTTGCCAGTGATAAAATGTATTGCATCCATGTCTGTCTTGGCTGTAGAACTGTTACACCATGTTCCTCCCCTGTAGAACTGTTACACCATGTTCCTCCCCTGTAGAACTGTTACAGCATTTTCTTCCCCTGTAGAACTGTTACACCATGTTCCTCCCCTGTAGAACTGTTACACAATGTTCCTCCCCTGTAGAACTGTTACACCATGTTCCTCCCCTGTAGAACTGTTACAGCATATTCTTCCCCTGTAGAACTGTTACACCATGTTCCTCCTCTGTAGAACTGTTACAGCATATTCTTCCCCTGTAAAACTGTTACACCATATTCCTCCCCTGTAGAACTGTTACAGCATGTTCCTCCCCTGTAGAACTGTTACAGCATGTTCCTCCCCTGTAGAACTGTTACAGTATGTTCTTCCCTGTAGAGCTGTTACACCATGTTCCTCCCCTGTAGAACTGTTTCACCATGTTCCTCCCCTGCAGAACTGTTACAGCATGTTCTTCCCCTGTATAACTGTTACACCATATTCCTCCCCTGTAGAACTGTTACAGCATGTTCCTCCCCTGTAGAACTGTTACAGCATGTTCTTCCCCTGTAGAACTGTTACACCATGTTCCTCCCCTGTAGAACTGTTACAGCATGTTCCTCCCCTGTAGAACTGTTACACCATGTTCCTCCCCTGTAGAATTGTTACTGCATGTTCCTCTCTTGACTGTCCAGCCTGCTCTTCCACTGTAGGTACAACTGGCATGAAAGATCTTGCCAAGTTGTTCACCTTCTGCTCAAACTGTTTATGAGATCAGATGTTGGGCAGCATGGCATCCACAACAAAAAAGTGCTGCAGATATCTGGATGTATTGCAATGTGTCTTCCTGACATATTTAGACAATGGAGCATCTTCTGAACAGGTTGAACACCTGTTCCACTAGATTACCTGTTTCAGTATGTGCTTCATTATATGCCATTTCCTATATGGGCTGCAGGTTGTGGATGGGAGTCATCAAGGGCCTGCATGGCTTGTCTGACCTTGCTAGCAATACACAAGAGAAAACAGGTTATATGTGACCTGGTCAATGCTTGAGTGGTACCTTTTTATATAGCCTGCCTGTCTAGCCTGTGTGTGCACTTACCAACTAGATGACCCTATGGGAAATGCATTTGCCAGAAGCTTTTATATAGTTCAGATGTGCCAGATGTACGACTCATGAGAACTGCCTTGGCTATGCATGGATACAATGTGAATAATGCTCTGTGTATTGCAGCCTACCTGGCTGCTGAAGCATAAAAACCCTTCCATTGATGTCCTGCAGTGCCTAAAGACCAGGTGGAACCTTGATGGTGATGTGTGCACAGTCTATGTCTTCCAAGACCGCAAGGAAATGGGCAATGTTGTAAAAATGCCCACATGGAACTATTTGTCTCCTTTCTGCAAAACCAGAGATGTTCATCCATAAGTTATAGGATAATGTTGAAAGACTGGTTTACAATCCATGAGGCTAATGAATATGGCATCCCTAATGTGTCCCCACTAGATCACTGAAAGTTTCCCGTATCTAACATGATTAAAGTTACATGCACCTTAGTATGTCCAGGACTAGGAATACCATGCAGCTCCCTAAATCCTGCTTATGAGTAACACAGTTTGATAAGACCCCTTACTGTTTTTCTGTCCACATGGAAATGGCCAACAATCTGCTGCTCACTGAGCTGGTGGTATGTCATGTGCTATCTGTACCTCCTCCATTGGTATGTGTGGCTGTAATGGGGAATCATGCTGTAATTGGCTCTGAGTACAACTACTAAAACATGCTGCTGAGCTATAGTTATTGCTAATCAAACCACTGCTTCCTCACATACATATATGGTTCATATGGTTCATATGTTCATATTAGGCTATCTGCCCAAGGGCATTAAGAAAACTATGCCTATTATTTTGCTGTGCCTCTGTCAAGCAGTGACACTGAAGTAATCCCTGGGGTATATCTCCCATCCATTGGTCAAGATTCCTCTTGAACAAGGCCATGATGAATCTGTCCCTCCAGCACATTCTATTAATAACCGTGTCAAGGTTTAAGTCTCCCACCCTTGTGGTTCTGAGGGATCTAGATTTTTTGAGGTGAAGCATGTTCATCAAATCTGGGTTTGACATGGCCTTGTATGTCGGGCACAGGTCACCTCTACTGAATAGAGCTGGAGTTCTTTCAGTCGGGTGGCATAAGACATATTTTTGAGACCCTTTATCCTTTTGGTGAGGAACTTTTGGGGCCTTTCCAGCTGCTGCAGGTGTCGGGTCAGACACATTCCGAATGGGGCATTGTACGCAATCATAGGTCTAATGAGTGATGAGTACAGGGGGACGATGACCTCTCTTGATCTAGATGTGAATCCCTTCATGATCAGGTGGGCAATGTAGAAGGTCATCCTAACTACTTTAGCAACGTGAGTGTCGAACGAAAGGTTACTGTCAACCTGGGTCCCCAGATCCCTGATAACTTCTTCTGTGCTTAGTGGATTGCCACCTATATGGTAGCTAGGGGTAACCTTGTTTTTATGACTATGCATTTCTTGGCGTTTAACTTTAGGCCATGGCTCTGGCACCAGTTATCCATTTCTGTGAGGCCCTTCTGAAGGATATCTGTGTCAGATGTGTTTTATGGCTCAGTTTGCAGTCATCTGCAAACTTTGTTAGCCATAACCCTCCTGTGTTTGCTTGTACTTCAGAAAAGTAGATGCCGAACAAGAGTGGACCCAGGACTGAGCCCTGTGGGACACCACATGTGACCGGCTTTGAGTCTGACATGGCGCCAGCAACTCTGACCCTGTGGGTTCTGTCACTTAGCCAGTTTGCAACCCATCTTGTGATGTATGGGTTTACATTCAAGCTGATGAGTTTTTGGATGATACCTGAGTGGGGTATTGTGTCGAAGGCCTTTGCCAGGTCGAGGTAGGCTGTATGGACGGACTGCCTTACCCTCATCAATGGCCTTGGTGACTGTTTTGAAAAAGTCAACCAAGTTTAAAAGGCATGATCTGCCTTTGACAAAGCCAAACTGGGTTGGATCCAAAGTCTGCAAGTTCCTTATGTCTTTATTTATGAGTTCCATTATGATCCTCTTCATGGCTTTGCAGATAAGGCTTGTCAAGCTAATGGGACGGTAATTTCCAGGGTCAGTGGAGGCACCGCCCTTGTGAAGTGGGACCACAGTGCGATGTCGCCCTCCTTGGATGCCGTATCCTGAGGTGAGGCTAAGATTAAACAGCTGTCCTAACTGTGGGTTTAATTCCTCATTGAGTTCGTGGAGCACACAGCTGGGGACACCATCCGGTCCCATGGATGCTGTGTTTTTTGCCTTGGAGAGAGCAGTTCTCACCTGGGCGTTAGAGATGTTTGGGGGGCTACAATCCTCTGGTATAGATATCTCTCCTTAGAAGTTAGCACTGAACCTGTCAGCCAGTATGTTGGCAATGTGTGTAGGTTCAGTAATCTTCACATCATTTTGAACTAATTCTGAGCATATCTGGGAGTTTCCTCCTAGGTTTCTAACATAGCTAAAGAAGGCCTTATGATTGTCTTTTGAGTCCTTGGCGATTTTTCTCTCAAAATTTGCCTTGGATGATTTTATGAGAGCTCTTAGTTTTTACTTATAATGATCAAGGGTGTCTTACCTTTCAAGGATTTTGCTCTATCTTGTAGTAGCTTCCTCCTTTTGTTGTAGAGCTTGTTTATGGCTGGGGTCCACCAGACTGGACACTTGCCTTTGGTACAAAGAGTCTTAGTTTTGTTTGGGATTGCCTGATCCATGCAGTCCTGTAGGTGCTGGTAGAAGGCATTTGTAAGTGATTCAGCAGTTTGAGTAATGTTTACCACCGGCTCAGGGGCCTTAAAGGAGACCACACTAGTTTTTTTCACTGTGGTCTTTTTATTTCAGGTGGGGGATGAGGACCTCCAGCGAGATTAGTTTATGATCTGATCTCACCAGTGAGGTTGAACATTGTGATCCCATGTTCATGATTATGAGATCAAGTATGTTTTCTCCTCTTGTGGGGATGGTGACTAGTTGTTCCATGGCATTTGAGTTTATGAACTCCAGGAACCTTTGGGCTAGAGTGTTTGGGCTTGAGTAGTGTTCCCAGTCTATATTAGGGTAGTTGAAGTCACCTAGTATGATGGTGTTTGGAGATACATTTATCCCCTCCAGTGTTTTCAGGAAGGCCATGTGAGGTTCCTGAGTTTGAGAGGGTGGCCTGTAACACGCTACAAATTGCAGAGCAGTTTTGCCTATGGTTAATTGCACCTGGATGGTCTCCGAACCTTGAGGTGTGGGTGTCCTTATGAATATGGACACCTCCTCCTTTCTTGGTGTTGTCTGAATTTTATGATATGAGGTAAAACCTGATAGTGCTGGGGTGCTCTCAGGAGCCTTGAACCAGGTTTCTGTCACTGCACAGACATCGATGTTCTCCATACTGAGAAGGGCCTCGAGTGTGTGCATCTTGAGATTGAGACTTCTGGCATTGAGCAGCATTACCCTTAGTTTTTTTCCTTTTTTGTGTTCTAGGGTGGTAGGTTTAGAATTTGAGCCTTGCCTAAGCCAATATCCGGAAGCCCAGGGGTGACAGGTGCAAGCTGTCCCTTGACATGAGTGTTGTAAAAAAAATAGATATGAGCTGTGGCACAGCATGTTTGTTTTATATGTTTTTAAATCAGTGAGCTGTCCTGGGTGTTATCATTTGTATACACTGGTGGATAATTTGCATACAATTCTGCACTTCCATATTATTATGCACTCATTAACAAGGGCTTCATATCACTCTATTTTGAGTCTTGCATGTACATGTTATCTTTATCTCTGAATTGCCCATACACTGCATGTCGTTGTTACCTACACTAATTTCTGCTAATTATCTATGAATCTCAGCCACTGTGTTTTTATTGATATGAGGGTACAGTTCTTTTAGTAGTTAATAAATGTTTTGCAGAGATGTGGGGATTAGGAGGTATATTAGTGAGTGGTGATGGTGCAGACATTGTTAATGATAACATCAGCAATTTGCCATTTGGGGGATACAGTCAGTGTTGGAAAAGGATATAATAAGACCAAAGTGCAAATGTTTAATAGACAGGCATATCTGTCCTATCTTGATGCAGCAATTTGTAGTTGGGAATCTAGTTAATGAGTCTGAAACAAAGTGTATCATATCTTCTGAACTGCTAGAAATATTCATTGGAAGTCTATAGAGGTTACATGCAAAAATTCATAGTCTTGCAGGAGCTGTATGCAAAACCTTTCTGAATATAATTTGCAAAGGCTCTATTTTTAACTTCCCTAAATATTTAGGGGTTTTTATTATTGTGACTTGAGTAGACCCATTTCCTAGGTCAGGGCTTAAAGTTCACCAAATCAGTGATGCTTCAGTTTTCAATCTTTTCTTCTCAGCACTCACAACGTACCCAGAAATAAATCTTTCTAAAGTTCATATGAGGTTGTCCATACTGAAAACATATTTAAGTATGCATGAAGTTTGTTTAGCTTAATTGCTCCTACTTTTGAAATGATCTTGACGTCTTTGTTCATTGCTCTAGTTTCTGATAGAATATCTTGATATTTTATAACTTTATATCGTTCGGTATGTAGGGCACAATAATCACTGGGTCAGCTATTTTGATAATTAACACTGCATTTATGTTTTTTTCTTTAGAGTACTTGATTTTGAGGTTCTACTTTCTTAACTGTTGGTATTGGATGACCCCTTATGATCATTATTTCTTCATTTTGAATAATTCTTTAAGGTTCACGTTAATAATGCCTCTAAGCCGCTTACATACAGTAATATTTGCATAGTTTCCAAACTAATGACCTACCATAATAGTATATCTTTCAGCAGAAACATAGCTAGGGTGGGGCAAAGAGGGCAGCTGCAGATGCAAGGTATTAGGGGGTGTCATCTGGAGGTGCTGATATCTAGCTTTATTTCAATACTGATATTCAAAAATGAAGATAGATACTGCAACTGCAATTGAAACTGAAGCATGAAGCGCTTTGTGGGTTGTGGGTGGTATAGTAGCTGTAGCAAACTGCTTGTTACCCTTGTAGCAAGTGTTTCATTATAGTTTCAAGCAGGTGAGCTTTTGTTTGTCATTGACTTCACAGAGGACCATTTGTTTTTGAACCTCAGCTTGACAGAGGACTTTTTTAGCTCCTCAACTTAGAGTCTGGGGCATCAGATTTGGGAATGGCACCAAGTGTTGGATGAGCTTTTACTACAACTTGCCTTTCATTATATAGACTCTCAACGCTAATCAGATTATGACCTTCAACAAGATACAGAACTGTTTGTAGTTCTGTACTGCTAAATCAGTGTGTTTATTGTCTATTTTTTAGTTACCATTATAGCTTTTAATCTTTTATTTTCGGTTTGAGTCTCCTTCATGTGTCAAATCTGCTTTCTTAGATATCAGTCACTAGTAGCTTTTTATCTTTTGGTTTCAGTTCATCTCTTTTTCATGTGTCAGATCTTGACCAACTTATGTGCTTATTACTTTCTATGGTTGCAGGTTTCTGCCCACTTTCATCTTGATTTCCATTCTTAGCCCGGCCTGAAATACATCTAATTAATCTTGACTTGTTTTCTTCATGATGTAGTACATTCACTATGCTTAGATCTGATGATGTCAACAAACATGTATAGAGTCTTCAACTATCATAATCTCACTGATCATCAAATAATTGAGCACACCTATACATATAAGTCCAGATTCAAAAAAATTGCTGTCAATAACACCTTCGTATAAAGCAGGCTTACACAGGGGTAAGTCACTTACACCAAGAGTATGTCTTTTAGTATCAGGCCCATAATCATTCTTCAGACCCAGGAATATATAATGTTGTCAAACACTTTTTTTAATGTCATTTGATAAGCACAAAACAGTTTTCCTGTACAGCTCATTCAGTACTTTTTTGGGTCCAGATGATCATGACAAAACTAAATTAAAACAGGGAGGGTAATTTTATTTAGACCCTGATCTTTATTCTTAGGTGACAAACACATTTTAGTATTAGTTTCAGTCTTTTAAAATGTTACTTACTAAGTCTGGTTTCATTTGCTCTTCCTCTTCTGTTAGTTTTATCATCACATGCCCTAGCCAGGTAGACATTTTCTTGCTTAATTCAGTTGTCCTACTCACAAATGTTGCTTATGCACATTTTTAAAGCTACATTTCATTCTTATGTCATCTGAAAAAGTTTTAATAATTTGTAGTTTCACTTTTCAGGAGTTTGTCAGATGAGCTGTATAGTTTTAGATCATCCACAAGAGGAAGTGAGATGTTGTGTGACAGGATTGTTTTCTTGAAGTTAGATTGAATCCATCTGATTATACAAAACACTGGACCATGTGCAAATGTGGGTACTAAGTGACATTATTACATGAGACCAGTAGTCTGTTTAATTGCTACTTTCTGAACCGGACTATAGTCAGAGCTACACTGACTCCTGGCTCCATGGTAACATAGATAAATACTTTGTTGCATTTTGTTTACAGGAAAAGCAACAGATAGATCACTTCATTACTGCAATTGTTTGATGAAGCTCCCACCTTGTGTAAACCCCCCTCCCCAAAAAATACCCTTGTTTCTTAATAAGGCGGTAGGTGGGGTTAAGGGGGGGTGACAGCTCACCTTAGAAATAGAATTAATAAAAATAAATTCCATAATATATCAGAATGATATAGTGGCAAGTGGGTATAAAATTGCACTATCACTATAACATTCTGAGAGCCATGCATATGTCTGTCCATAGCCTAGTCTGTTAAGTAACATTTTACTGGCTTGATGGTGAATCAATCCAGCACTGGTTACAATGAATCACCCTGGAATATTTATCATTGGATTCTTACACTTGGCATAGTTATATGTCTTTTTTATGGATTATTTGTAAAGTGATATGCTACTTTTCTATAGTAACAATAATACAGTTTAGCAGTGTGCTGTGAGCATTATACATCATTCTATAACCAGGAATGTACGATGCTATCAGATGCTTCTTGTAAGCTATACATGTCACACTGAGGTTCTGACCCTTTTTATAGCTCTCTCTTATGGATTTGTTTAGTCAGAATGATCTGGGATTCTGTATAATTCTCTTTCATTACTTTTCTTTTCTTTTCATGGGTTCATAGAAGATTACTAGGCTAATGGCTTAATAGCCATATAAGCCTAGCCAATATAATCCGATTTTACCAAATATATGGCTTCTAGATACAAGAATATATAAACAGAACATGTTGGAGGGATAGATTCCTGTCCCAGAGACTTCCCATACTCTGGAACAAACTACCTATCTATATCAATCAAAGCTCCTCATTAGCACTATTCAAGAAAAATCTTGATGACTGGATGTGAGATAGGAAATTCACCCTGGGGATCACTTCTGTGGCTCTGCTCGACAGTGGCACAGGAAAATAATTTTCTTGGGTGGCAAAAGCCAGGGTACCTTTGCCTAGGCTTATATAGGCCCTAGGGCCAATAGCCTAGTACCTACCTATGAACCTATGAACCTATGGATTTGTGCCAGTGCATTGACTATCTTACAGATTGCCCTGTCCATAAGGGACATAGGCACTACCCGAGGTGTGAATTTGTGACTCCCCATCTATTGATCCAAATTGATCCAGATTTATTTTGAAGAGGGCCAGGGAAGGGCTGTACTTACTGTGAATAGGAACCCTGTTCCAAAGAAGAGGCAATCTTTGAGACACATATCTGTCCCTCCAGCATGTTTTGTTTGAGTTGCTGACTAAGTTTAGATCCCTAGATCGGGTGACCCTTATGCTGCTTGACTTGTGGATGTGTAGCAGCTCCATCAGGGCTGGATTTGTGAATGCCTTGTAAGTTAGGCATAGGTCACCTCTAGGAGACAGAAGAAAGAGATTGGGTTTATAGTTTAGCTACATAGTCATGTTGTTTACACATTGTATTTCCTTGTGGGGAACCTCTGAGGTCACTCCAGCTGCTGTAATTACCTAGTCAAGTACATCCCAAATGACGCATTGTACTTCATTATTCATCTAATGAGGGCTGAGTACAATAGGACTATAATTTTCTTGGATCTGGATGCTTTACCTTTACATATAAATTGTCCCACATAAAAGGACTTATTCACCACTGTGGACATGTGGCAGTCAAAGTTCAGGCTACTATCTATCTGTGTACATAGATCTCTCACCTCTGAATCTACTCTTAGGGGTGCGCTATTGATGTTGTAATTTGCAGGGGTATTTGACTTCCCAAAGGGTATGATAATGCATTTTTTCACATTTAGTTTTAGGCCATGGTTCTGGCACCAGTCATTCATCTGATCTAGACCCTGCTGAAGGATATCTACATCACTGGTGGATTCAATGAATGCTCCCAGCTTACAGTTGTCTACAAACTTTGTCATCTACAGGCCTTCCACATTAGTCTTAACTTCAAAGAGGAGTAGTCCCAGTACTGAGTCCTGTGGCACACCACTAGTAACTGGCTTCTTGTTGGATCTGGATTCATCCACTTTAACCACATGTGCCCTATCCATGAGCCATTTGGCTATTCATCTGGTGATGTAGGGATGTATGCCTAGTTTTGTGAGTTTATTTATAATACCTGAGTGGGGAACTGAGTCAAATGCCTTGGTCAGGTCGAGGTAGATGATATGTACTGTTTTACATTCATCCATGGCCTTAGTGACTTTCTAAAAGAAATCCACCAGATTCAGTAGGCATTTTGGTCATCCATCAAGTCATCTGGACTAGCTTTAAAGACTGCTAGGGAAGTACTCTGCTTAAAACATAAGGCATACTTCTCATCTGTACAGATGTTTACAAAATGTCTAGATTTTTGCCACAGGGGTTGGGAGGGTGGCCTAATGGTTAAGGTGTTTGCCTTACAAACGCAAGGTTCTGGGTTTGAGTCTCACAAGGGATAACTGGCTAGACTTAAAAATGGCTCACAAAGGCAGTTTGTTTAGTACTAATCTATGAACCTATGAACATATTTTGGCCTGTTCCTCATAAAAGAGCTAGTTTTCTGGCAAATCGCTAAGGAATGAAGTCACTAAATAATGACGCACATTTGAATTTCAGACTTCATATGCTCTGGAAAATGCATGACAACACAAAGCCTGTTATTCTAGTAACTTTCTCTAAGTTTATAAGAGCAATATTTAAAGTCTCTTCCTATTTTTGGGCCTTTGTCTCCCCATTAATTTAGGCCTTGTCCAGATTTCTTGGGCTAAGAGTTTAAGAGGTATGAAAGGCATCCTGTTCTAAAAATGTGGGATATGTTGGGTTAAGTCTCTGTCATGCCCTCTGATGGTGTTGATATTGTAGTATGGGGTTAGGTCTTTAGAATATGTGCTTGCTTCAGCACTGGCTCTATTTAGGTGAAGGTGCTCAAAGAGTGTACGGTCATTTGTAGCACAGAAGGTTAAGCAGAGATCATGTTTCAGGAGTCTGCATGACACTGTGTAGACTGACAAGGCTTTTAGTTTATAAGAGAGGATAAGGGTTGTGAGATCTGAGATCTTTTGATAAGGAAACATTGAAAGCTTTCAAAGTGGTTTAGGTGCATAGTGAGGTACATACAGAAAGGTGCATTATATTTAATGATGGCCTACAAGGATGGATAAAGTGGACTGACTCTAACATCTTTGGACAGTGATGTGATACCATGAATGATAAGCTGTGCGAGGTGAAAGGATTTTCTAACCAGGCATTGATGTGGTGATCAAAAGGGGTCTATATTAGTTCACAGAAAGTTATTTTCATTGAACACATATTCATCAACACATAGTCAGTGAATGTCACTTTCGCAATTTGCTAAATTTTCCAAGGGCAATGTAGTAGTTGGCCAACTACAAAAATTTGCCCTTTTCCCCACTGTAGTGTAATCTCGGAGTTGGTGTGTGTGTGTGTGTGTGTGTGTGTGTGTGTGTGTGTGTGTGTGTGTGTGTGTGTGTGAGTGTGTGTGTGTGTGTGTGTGTGTGTGTGTGTGTGTGTGTATATATATATATATATATATATATATATATATATATATATATATATATATATATATATATATATATATATATAGTTGGGGTGGTGGGGGCAAAGCTCCAACTTGGGTGGCTTGATTTAGTTAGTTGTGGGTTCCATTGTGCTGCGAGGCAATTGTTTCATTGCCCTAGGAAAATTCAGTGAATCACAGAAGTGAATTTCACTGAGTATGTGTCAATGAATAGGTGTTCACTGAAAATAACATTTGACAAACTAATACAGACTCGGTCAAATGACAGTCTGTTACTAACATTCTTACCTGAATCCCTGATGACTGTGTCATCTTTAAGTGAAACTTATCTGTATGGTAAGCAGTAGAGATTTTCAATTTACCAAAGGAAACTAAGCTGCATTTGTTTATGTTGAAGATAAGCCATTATTAATACTCCAAGCATTTTTTTTCTCCTGCCCTTGCTGGTAAATTTGAGTATCAGAATGGGATTTGATAAGCACTGCCAGTTTGCAATCTTCAAAAAACATGATTAGCCACAGTCGCTTGATATCATCTTTCGTGTCAGAAAAATGTTTATCAAAGAGTAGGGGCTCAGGATAGAGCCCTGTGGAACACCACTGGTAACACTTTTTTTCTGGATAGAGCAAATATCCCAGATTTTCATAATGTGGATTTTGTTCACCAAGGTTTGTGAGGATATACCCATCCTAGTTACAAGGATTGTTCAATAACCAGTAAGACACTTCAGACATTTTGCAAGAATCCACCTCATAAATACTTATCAAGTTTTTTTTAACTTTATGCTTCTGCATGTGGATGACAATATTCTGTTCCTCAGAACAGCAAAGGAGATAGTCAGTAGTGTGCATGGGTTCTATAATCCTGCATGCCTCCCTGAGATACAGGCTGCCATACATTGCAAATGTGTAGCAAAAGGGCCAACTGACCAACACCCAAACATTTATGGAAATATGAAAGGCTACCAGAATGTTGCGCTGCCAGGTTATCTGCAATGTAGGTGCTTTTTTACTGATGTCTGTGTGTGAGCATCCTGACAGTTCACATAATTATCATGTATGGAAATCATCTGACCTGTATGCTTATTTTCAGAAAGGTAATTTCCCCAGGGTCATCTGGTTAGTAAGTGCTGGCAGAGTGTATAAGATACATGCTGACACATTTCACAAACTGTGCATACAGTAGATAACTGCACTTACCAAAAAAATAAATAAATAAAAACAAACTAATTTTGCTTTATTATGTATTGCTGGTCATGCTTCATATTCGGCTCAGACCAAACACAAAGGCCTACATGTGCTGAGGCTCTTAAAGTTACTGACCTAAACTACAAGGGCCTCTGAAATGTAACCTAAGAAGCAGGTACCCTCAGTAACCACCACAAACACACAACACAGACAGCACCCACCATAAAACATACATCTATGAGTCAAACTGACTCAGATCAAAAGCCCATAAGGCAGACCTCCACACATTCTAAAATTCTAGTCATAAGCAACTCAATAGTGATACTCATTGATGCACCAGTCACCAGGCTGTGCAAGGAGAGAGTCAATGTCATTTGCCAAACAGGTGTCAGGAATCACCACATCACATATGCACTCAAGTCTTTGCACCATAACTACCCATATAACACAATCATAGTCTACATGGGTGTAATAATTTGGGACATACCTCCCTGGACTATATGAAGACTGACATGCTGGACTTTTCAGAATATGTGTCTGAGGCAGGTGTGAACCTAGTCTTGAGCAACATTTTACCATCACCAAGAATGATGAGGCAATACAAATGAAAGATTATTGATTTTAACAACTGGAATTGCTTTTGGTGTTGTTCTATAGGGGTATAATATATACCAGTCTGGGAGGAGATGGTAGATAGTCCTAACTGCTTTGTCATGGATGACCTGCACCTATCCCCCAAGATTTTATATATTGCTAAATCTTTGTCCAAACTCATAGTGTCTTTTTTAGGGAACATTAGTCTTTAACAACCTTCCAACATAACATTACAGAATCCAGATAACATAAAGACATTGCTGCTCAGTGCTAGGAGCCTTAACCAAAAACTCTATTCCCTACAAGCACTCCTTACCCTGAAAAACACTGATGTATGCATCATCACAGAGACCTGATTCAAGACCAGTAAGAGCAGTCCATCAGTACAGGGTTTCGATGCCTAGCACACATTCAGGCCATCACATTGGCTGAAGGCAAAAAAGGTGGCTCTGCCTATAATTTTAAAACAGATTTATCTCGACTTATTAAACAAGGCAATGACCTAGAAGTCTCCAGTGTCCAACTTACTATTAACACAACCCCTTAACATATCATATGCAATTATAGGATCCGCTGTTTGTCACCCTCAGCCCATATCTTCTGTCTAACTAGTATGGAGTCCTGATGCATTAACTCAAACACCATTCTCCTAGGAGATTTTAACTATACTTCCATTACCTGGGAGACATATACATCTTCAAACACGTATGCCCAGAAATTTCTGGACCTCATCAATTCACAGTCTCTAGACCATTTAGTCCACACCCAACCAGGGGCAATAAAATCCTGGAATTTGTCCTTACCAATATGGGGCAGCTTTTCTCCCCACCTGTCATAACTTCCTACCTGGTGAAATTGGACCACAAATCATTTATTTATTTATTTAAACTTGTTGACCGGGAGTGTCCGACTGGACATAGGTCCATTTTCAGTGGAGGCCTGGGGAGAAAAGCTCCACAGTAAAATAAACAGACAGTAGTTACATTGGATTACATAGTGATTAACAATTTAACATAGCAATTACTTACAACATATTTACAGATGAAGAACATAGTACATCAGTAGACAACTAGAATCTTTATCTGTTCATAGGTTTATAGATTAGTACTAGGCTAACTGCCCTTGTGAGCCATTTTAAGCCTAGCCAATTATCCCTTGGGAGACTTAAACCCTGCACCTTGTGTTTGTAAGGCAAACACCTTAACCATTAGGCCACCCTCCCAACCCGATGTGAGGTACATAACAAACATTAACAAATGTTACAATGAGAAGTTCCTGCTGTATAATAAGTACTAGGCTTATGAGCATCTGAGCTTGCTATAATCAAGGTAGTTAGTGGAGTGGAAAGAAAGGTAGTGGTTGGATGGGGTGGATATTAGAGTGGGAGTTGCAAGGGCATAGCCAGCATGTTTTTAGGTGCGCTTTTAGTAAAGTTTTGAAGTGGGTGCATGATGGTATAGAGGTAATTGTGGGTGGGAGTGAGTTCCATAATTTGGCTATGGCGCAAGAGAATAGTGCTTCACCAGCAGAGTTATTGGCTTTAGTGATCTGCAAGTGATTTTTATTGCTGGATCTTAGTGGTCTGGTGGTGTGATAGGGTTGGAGTAGATTCTGGAGGGATGGGACATTTACTGGATGGTTTACTAGTTTGTGAGCGAGTGAGAGTTGATACCACTGAAGGAGGTGAGGGAGTTCAAGCCAGCCCAGTTCAGCAAGTGAGAGACAGTGGTGACTACTGTAGGATGCCCCTGTGGTGAATTTGGCTATTTTGTTGTAGTAGGGCTCTAGCTTGATTAGATCACATTGCCTTAGCTTGGTATACATTGGAGAGGCATAAAGTAGGGTGGAGATAAGGTGGGAATTTGCTATTGAAATCTTTGCTGCTTTGGTGAGAAATTGCTTATTTCTGTATAATGTTCCTAGTTTTTTGTGGACTTTTTAATGGTCATGGATATGTGAATGTCAAATTTTAGTTTATTGTCTATTTCCACTCCTAGCAATTTGGTGTGTTCAGTTGGGCATATAATGGTGTTGTCTTTTGCTGTGATGTTAAAGTGAGAGTTGTTTTGAGTATGTTTGGTGGGTTGGAAGATGAGTAGTTTAGTTTTATTTGGGTTGAGTATTAATTGGGCATTGGATAACCATGTTTCAACAGAGGAAAAGGCTTCCTGTGACTTTTTGCAGTTTTGGTAGGGACTGGGCTGAGCAGATGATGGTCGAGTCATCTGCGTATCGTATGAGTGTGCCATGTTTGGTGGCAGAGGCTAGATTATTAGTGTAAACAGAGGAGTAGGGGTCCAAGGATGGATCCTTGGGGAACCCCTATGGAGACAGGTAGTTGGGGAGATATGTCATTCTGCCATACAGTGGATTGTTGGCGGTCAGACAGGTAACTCTGAAACCAGTTGGTGACTGATTGTGAGAAGGATAGGTTATTGAGGACAGAGATAAGTTGTTTGTGTGGGACCATGTCAAATGCTTTAGATAGGTCTAGGAAAGTAGCAGAGGAGAGATAGCCATTGTTTTTATGCTGAAGGATAGTGTTAGTAAAGGAGAGTAAGGCAGTGGTGGTGCTATGGTTTGGTCGGAAACCATGCTGAGGACTGGAAAAGAGGTTGTTAGTAAGGAGGTAGTCTGAGACCTGAGAGTGTTTGCATCTCTCTAGTAT
The DNA here is from genome assembly GCF_019279795.1 of Protopterus annectens. Taxonomy (NCBI): domain Eukaryota; kingdom Metazoa; phylum Chordata; order Ceratodontiformes; family Protopteridae; genus Protopterus; species Protopterus annectens. The sequence continues at coordinate 1,090,989,340 of NC_056729.1, read as the reverse complement.
TTTGGAGAGTGGAGAGAGAGTAGCTATGGGGTGGTAGTTGGTTAGTTCTGCGGAGGGTCTGCCTTTGTGGAGGGGAATTATATGTGATACTTTCCACAGTGTGGGAACGTAACTTTCTGACAGAGATTGGTTAATCAAGATGGATACTGGGTAGGCCAGAGCATCACCTGCGATTTGTAGGTATTCACTTGGGAGGTTGTCTGCTGCTAATTTGGTGGGTTTAAGTTTAGTTAAGAGTTTTTTTATGTTGGAGGTAGGTACAGGAGAAAAAGAGAAGGCAGTGGGGAGATTACTAGTTGAAGGTGTGGGTTGGACAGGGGGGTTGTGTTGTTTAGCTAGTGATAGTATGGTTTGGGTGAAGTGTGTGTTGAATGAGGTAGCAATATTTTCTGAGGAGTGAGGGATGTTAGGAGGAGGGGTACTGACTTTATCTGGGTGGAGGATGGAGTTTATGGAGGACCAGAATTGTTTGGGGCTGTGTTGTGAGGAATCTAGGGCAGACTGGTAGTACTGGAATTTGTCCTGTTTTATTAGCTTTTTGACTCTATTGCGTAGTTCTAGGAATTTCTGTCTAGCTGAGGGGGTTTTGGTTTTGCGCCAGTGCTCCCAGGCTTTATCCCTGTTTTTCATTTCTGACTTAGTGGTTTTCTGTAGCCATGGGGAGGATTGTGCTTTGGTTCTGGAAAATCTTATGGGGGCATTGTAATTAAGGATGTTCAGGAAGATAGTATTAAAAAATTCAACTGCGTCATCTAAACTGAGGTACTTTAGAGGATGCCAGTTACATTCTTTGAGGGATGAGATGAATGTGAGTGGGTTGAAGTTTAGTTTTTTACGTATTTGACAGTAGATGACAGGTTTAGCTTGGTATGGGTATTTTTTGAGTAGGAATGTTGGGGAGTGATCACTGAGGCTATCACATAAGCAGCCTGTTATATATGACTGGGGGGCTCTTACTGACTAGCATCCAATCCAGGGTAGTGTGCTTGCTGGAGTTTTTATTTATCCTGGTTGGTGACTGGACTAGTTGGGTGAAGCCATGAAGGTGTACATGATGGGTTGGATTGTTGCCAGAACAGGATTGCCAGTCAATATTGAAATCACCTAAGATGATAGTTTCTTGGGGGAGATGGTGGGTAGACCAGCTGAGGAGGTTTTCTAGTGGAGGGATGTTTTGGCCAGGTGGGAAGTAGCATCCAATTATGTTGATGGTTTTGTTTTGAGGTTGGTATATATTATTTCTTCATTGCCTATTTGTGGAGCTGATGATTTTAAGATCTGGATGTTTAGATGCTGTTTAAATATTATAGCTACACCACCTCCATTTTTGTTTAGCCGGTCCACTCTTAGTATGCCGTAACCTGTAGGGAGAATTTGCTCACTGGTAATGTGAGGTTTTAGCCAGGTTTCTGTCAGGATGACTATATCTGGGGAGTACAAGTCTATGGTGGCATGGAGTTCATGGACTTTGTTGGATATACTTCTAATATTTAGGCTTAGTAGAAGGAAGTCACTTGGCTTTCTATTGGCTGTAATATGGGAGAAGTTGTGGTTTCTAGTCTGATTATGAGGACTGGGGTTGGAGATGGTAGGGCCAGGGTTGGGGTGGATGTCTCCACTTAGGGCTAGTTTTGATATACATGAGATTATTAGTTTTCTCAGTTTTGAATGTGTTTGTTTATAAGGGAAACTTTATGATTGTGCTTTGTGGGTAATAGGTATGGTGGGAGGGTTACTATGTTAAGTTGTAGGGATGCTTTATGTTTGAGTAATATAGTTGGTAGAATATGTGGGGGGTGCATAGGTATGGTTCTTGAGCTGGTGGGAGGGGAGCTGAGTGTGGGTGAGACATGAGTGGTGGTGCAAGTAGTAGTACAGTGGTAGTGGTTGAGTGGGGAATGATGGAGCTTTGAAGTTATGCAAGGAGAGTGCATGCAGTGAGCATAGGAAAGGTATGCTTGTACATGTTAGTTGAGGAGGTGTGATAGTAGTGGGAAGATGGAGGAGGTAGTGTTGTGTTAGCACTGTGGTTGGCTATTGGAAAGATGGGAGGGGATTGAGTGCAATAAAGGTGGGACCACTGGGGGCTGGAGGGAATAGGGGGCAGGGTGGGGAGTGAAGCGGGTAGAGACACTGTTAGTTGCTCGTATGAGGGGGCTGGAAACAATCACAAAGCAAAGACAAGTATGTGTTAAGAAACAATCACAACTGACTAAGGACTGCTCTGAAACTGTAAGTCATTTCTTAATTGCTCAGGTGGAAAAACAGGATAACCTTGTATCAGTAGGCTACTGTGGTCATAGTTTAAATTAACAAACACACAGTATTGATCAGTTATGGATACTATTTGCTAACGGAAGGGAATAAGAGAAAATGGAAGATGTGGGGAGCAAAGCGGGTAGAGACCCTGTTAGTTGCTCGTATGAGGGTCTGGAAACAATCACAAAGCAAAGACAAGCATGTGTTAAGAAACAATCACAATTGACCAAGGACTGCTCTGAAACTGTAAGTCATTTCTTAATTTCTCAGGTGGAAAAACAGGATAATCTTGTATCAGTAGGCTACTGTGGTCATAGTTTAAATTAACAAACACACAGTATTGATCAGTTATGGATACTATTTGCTAACAGAAGGGAATAAGAGAAAGTGGAAGATGTGTGTGTGTGTGTGTGTGTGTGTGTGTGTGTGTGTGTGTGTGTGTGTGTGTGTGTGTGTGTGTGTGTGGTGGGGGGGGCTGCTTACAAGCCAAAGCAGAGTGCTCTCCAGGGGAAAATGAATATTGGCTCAGACAGGTAGACACATATTCAAAGTTAACTTTAGTTGTTTGCAGATAGTTCAGACCCGGACTGTGCTTTTCTTACAAGAATGATAAAGGTGGTACTGCAGTTGAATACTTAAGAGTGGTGTTAGGTCTAGAAAAGAAGAGTACAGAGAGGAGTAAGCCCTTTTGAGATGGTAAATATATATTATAAAGATTATAAAAAAGCACTATTCCTATTACTATTCCTGCACTAATTCTCTCACCCAGTGATTCCTTGACTTAATCAGTTCTAATGCACTAGACCAGCTCGTCTCATCCCTTACAAGGGGAGATAACATTTTGGACTTGGTTCTCACCAACATGGGTGACCACTGCACCACTCCCATTTATGTTCTTCCCAGGTGAGATCAGATCATCAGTCTGTCTCATTCAAAGTTTCTATCCCACCCAACCCCTCCCCAGTCATAACCAGGCTAAAAAATTTCTCAAAGGCTGACTACAACCTCCTAAAAAAGGGTATCAGTAGCTTCACACCACCGCCCCCTTAAAGGATGCAGACAACTATGCCGAACAGTATGTCACTGTACTATACTAGCACCTGTACAACTGCATGGACTCAGTCATACCTAACCTGAACTAAAACATGCTCCTCAAGGAAACACAAACCTGTCTGGTGGACATCCTCTATCAACAGGCTTTACAACAAAAGGATGAAACTGTTGTCCAAGAGTAAAAAGGAACAAATTCTAAATTGGAAAATCTCCCTCCTCAGCCTCAACAAGCAAATTAGATCACTAGTGAAAACCTCTAAAGCCAATTCTGTGTTGAAACTAGCCTCTGAAACAAAAGGAAACCACAAGTCCTTCTTCAGTTATGTCAGGAACCTCCATGGCAAAGCCCAGGTTTGTTCCGAATTAGTACTTAATGGTACCACTTGCACTGATCTTGTTGACTTAGCCAACCCCCTAGCTGGTAGGCTCAGTGCAAACTTTGCCCCCCATCCCCCCCAAAAGCCCATTCGACATCCCTGATACTTGTCCCACACCTCACATATCTGTAGATCAATTATTAAAGGCCCTATCTAAGGCAAAGAACACAGCTTTCATGGGACCTGATAGTATCCCAGGCTGTATTCTGCATCATCTCCAGCAAGAAGTAGCTTCACCATTGAGCACCCTATTCAACCACAGCCTAATTACAGGCTTCATTCCAGCAGAGTGGAGAATTACCATTGTAATCCCCTTGCACAAAGGTGGTATCACTACTGACCCAGGAAACTATCACCTCATTAACTTGACAAGTCTGATCTGTAAAGCATGGAGCGTATTATTATGGATCTCATAAACAAGGACAAAGGCAATCTCCAAGCACTTGACCCCATCAAATTTGGATTCGTCAGGGGCAGAGCCTGCCTAATGAACCTGGTTGACTTCTTTGAGACTGTCACCAAGGCCCTGGCTACAGCTTACCTTAACTTGACCAAAGCCTTTGAGACAATCCCCCACTCAGGCATCATCAAAAAGCTAACACAACTTGGCATAAATCCCTATCTGATCAGGTGGGTGGCCAACTGGCTCACCGATAGGACCCACAGGGTTTGAAATAGGTGCCACAACCTCCAACATTAGACCTGTCACTAGTGGTGTTCTCCAGGGATCTGTCCTGGGACCCCTATTGCTTGGCATGTACTTCTCCGAGGTCCAGACAAAGACAATGGGCCTGTGGCTGACCAAGTTTGTGGACGACTGTAAGTTGGGTGCTGTCATTGACTCCCCAGATGATGTTAACATACTGCAAGATGGTTTCACAGCTACAAATAACTGCTGTCAAAGTCTTAGCTTTAAGTTAAATGCAAAAAAATGTATTATCATACCATTCGGCAAAAACACGGCCCCTACTGATTACCACATCAATGGCAACTCTCTAAGCACGCAGCCGGTGGTGAGAGACCTGAGTACTCAAGATGACAACAATCTCACACTCTACCATCATGTGATGGCAGTGGTCAGAAAAGCCTTTTACCTGGTTCATCTCATAAGTAAAGGGATTGCATCCAGAAAAAAGGAGGTTATTACCTCTCTGTACTCCTCCCTCATTAGGCCTATAATTGAGTATAATGCCTCATTTGGTACGTACTCCTCCAAACACCTGCACCAACTGGAAAGGCCACAGAAATACCTCACAAAGAGAATTCATGGCCTCCAACATATGTCCTGTGTGGACAGGCTCAAATCACTATCACTGTACTCAGTATCATACAGATTGCTCAAAGGTGATCTGTGTCTCATCTTCAATGCAATATCGGACCCTGCCCTACTAGAGATGCTCCATATCCATAAGTCTAACTCCTTGCATATTACCCACTCAATAGGCATAAATCTAACATGTGACATCAATAAAACCTGCTGGAGAGACAGGTTTGTCTCTCAGGGACTGCCCCGTCTCTGGAATAGACTTCCCATACATGTCAAACAGAGTACCTCACAGACCCTTTCATGCGCAACCTTGATGAGTGGAGGGGAAAACAGAAATTTGTCCCAGGGGTTCCACCTTTGTCTCTCATTAAAAGGGGCAACAGGCATTGACTGTGGGTTCATTTTTGGCGCATAAACTCTTGGCTAGGCTTGTAAGGGCCCCAGGGCCATTAGCCTAGTAACCTTCTATGATCCTATGACAGATACATACCGTAAGGAGCATTATATTCAATTATCAGCTTGATGTGAACTGAGTACAGTGGAATAATTACATCCCTGGATGCCATTCCTTTAGATATAAGCTGTGAAATATAAAAGACTTCCTTACAATAGCAGATATGTGATAATCATAGGACAGTTCATTGTCGACATACGTAGGTTCCCAGAACACTAACTATGGGATCAAGTTTCAGGAGTGTATTGTCAATGTGATAGATAGAAGGGAAGTCATGCATGCCAAAGGATGCAATTATACACTTTTTGATATTTGTTTTATCCCATCGTTTTCCCACTGTCTATTTGACTAGGGAAGACCCTCTGGGAGGATTTGGTGTTCTCTGGGTAGTTTATGGTGGCATCAAGTTCACAGTCATCTGCAAATTTGGTTAGCCACAAACTGTTAACATTTGCGTAGAGGAATGGCCCAAGGATTGAACCTTTGGGTACACTGCTAGTGAAGGTCTTTTGGAAAAAGTAAAACCATCCACCCTAATCTCATAGGTTCTATTTCTTAGCAAATTTGCTATCCAGGGAGTTACATAGGACAGTTTATCTGCAATACCTAAGTGCGGGATGGTGTCCAATGCCTTTGGGAAATATATATGATCATTATGTATAAGATCTGCCTTCATCCATTGTTCAGTAACCTTCTCGAAGAAGTTGACCATGTTAAGTATGCAGGATCTGCCCTTGATGAATCTGAACTGGCTTGGATCAAGAGCTTGTATGTTACCTATATTCTTATTTATTAATTCCATACTGATCCTTTCCAAAGTCTTATAGAAGAGGTTGTTCAGGCTTATTGGTCAATAATTGTCTGGGTCTATTGATGTCCCACCTTTGTGCAAGGGGATGACTGTTGCTATCCTCCATTATTCCGGCACAAGTATTGGAAGATGATATTTAATAACCTTTGTAGGGGGGGGGTCTGACAAGTCATGTTTCAGGCTGACCAGTAGACAGCCCAGTGGCTCTATAAAAGTAGTGTTCCTGGCCTTGGATAGTGCCTTGAGGACTTGTTCTTAGGAGATTTGGGGGGAGTGTAGATGCTGGTATGTGATCTGGGACTATAATAGGGGAAGTGGGTGAAGTTTGAACTAAATTTGTTAGTAGATTTGCTAAGTCCTCTGCACCCAAGTGTGTGATATCCTTTATTACTTAGTGCTGGGCATTGTTTCTGAGATTTCTAACACAGTTGGAGAAGACTTTGTGGGTATCCTTCACCACCTGGGTGGCTATTTTACCTAACATTTGCATTCAGTTGATTTGATCAGGGTCCAGAGTTGCTTGTTAAGTTAAGAAAGAACATTTTATTTTTGCACAAAATTAGTTTGTTTTCTTTAATTATAAAGCATGTTTATATTAGGGTTCCACCATAGTGCTTTATTTTTAAATTTGTCATGGTATTTATCTCTGAGGGGGACAGATGTATCTATGCATCCAATTACATGTGCATACAATTTGGTGGGAAAGGATTCTGTATAAGCAGTGGGGTCATCAAGGCAGAAAGGACTTTTAAATTTAGTTAGGTCATCACTCAATACGCTGTTGTGACCCCTAACTGGAAAAAAAATAAAAGAAGAAGAAGCCTTGATATAATCCCTAAATACTGAAGTATTGGAAGATGCTTCTGGTTTCAGTGTTAAGGTGAATATCAATGATACTGCTCATTAGCAGCAGTACAAAGAACTGCCTGCTCACACCCTTGTTCTCCCCCTTCCCTGTTTATTACCTTAAGAGAATCCCAAAGTTAATAAATATTACCTGTGGCAGGCACCATTTTTAAAACTACAATCCACTCTGCTACAGGCCCCATGGAGGCTCAGTGTCTCTCCAGTAAGTGTTTTACAACTGTAAATCCCTATTTATGTTGAATTGTATTAGACATTTTACAACTGTATATGTTTACGTTGAATTGTATTAGACATCTAATATGATTTATGCTTTATTATTGGATGTTACTGTGGCATGCTAGCATTTGTATGCACCAAGTTGTTTTTAGTATAATAGTATGTATGGTCTATTTGCATAGCTGCACCTTGTTCGCTAATGTTATTCATGTAATTGTGTTGTGTGTAGACAGCTCATACTAGTGTCTAATTATTTCTGTATAATTGTGCTGTTACTGGTGGATAGAATCACATTAGAGAACCACGACAGATTGCTGCTCATTATATTTTTATCTGTCTGGGTTTTTTTTTTCTAATGTTCTTCCAATTGGCTCAGTATCTGCATATACTAAGTAGTTGGTTCAAGACATTGTCCTGCATGTGGCAGCTATTTGCTCAATTCCAAAGCCACCAAGTTTAACACTACAACAATACTGGGGGGGGGGGAACAAACTACAGAGAGAGAGAGAGACCACAATATTCAATTAATATTCAATGAAACAAATAAATAAAACACAGTGCAGTTTTGTTGACTAGCACTGAGACAATGCAAGTACAAAAAAGTATACTTAAATCAGCTTGTACGGCCAGATGACTGCAGATTAGTCACAGCCAGCCAAGCAGCTCTGATACTGAGCACAAATAAATACACAGAAATCAGACTATACCAGTGCTATAAGACAAGGGATGAACCATCCAGGCTAACAGTTAAACATAGAAATTCAAAGAACATGACACCCACTGAAACCAGACGGCTTGCACTTCTTGTGTCCAAACATTTATCAAAACTAGAGTCACGGCCAGCCTTAGGCATAGGTGAACTAGGCAACCGCCTAGGGCGCTGTACAGGCTGACCATGTACAGGGAGCAATTTGCAAGTATTTATTAATTTTAATTTACTTTTCTAAATAGGCGGGCAGCAGAACCATAGGGCGAGGTGGAGGGTCGGCCACACTCCCATTTTTGTAGCTGCAGCCTGCAGGATGGCCAGGAAGCTTCAACAATTAAATGATAAGTCTTCTCCTTTAAGGAGGAACATGCGTGCGTCACATACACGCACGCCAATGTAGATGTAAAGATGTTCAGCAGTCGCGCGGAAGTTAAACTAGTAGTAAAGGTAAGAGAGGGGTTAAGTCTATGTGTGCGCGTGTGGCCGTTCATTTTAAAAAGAATGTAAGTGTCTGTGTGTGTGTGTGTGTGTGTGTGTGTGTGTGTGTGTGTGTGTGTGTGTGTGTGTGTGTGAGTGATTTAAACTGGGCTTCTGTATGTGAGGGTAAGTGTATGTGTATGTACATATGTGTATGTTTGGAATTTAAATTAAGTCTTTCTGTTTGTATGAGAGATAAAGTGTGTGTGTTACTGTCTGAGAGAGAAGGTGTGTGTATGAGTTCAGTAGGGGACTGCATTTCCACATTATTGCATAACATAGCTGTCATAGCACTGCAGAGAATTTCCTAATGTAACAAAGGTTATGTGTCCCAACATTATTACTCTTTAGAAAATTATGGAGGAATTGATTTTGCTGACTGGTTGTTAGAGTCCATATCCTTTCTTGCACTTTTAATCTATAACATTAATGCTGCTATTCACTGCAGTACTAGGGATTTGTCATATGAAAAATTATAATACCAAATATTATTAACCAGTGGTATGTTTCAAGTCTCAACCACTGTTAATTGGTGTTTTAAAACTATACTGTGTGTGGCTGACTATAAGCACTGGGCTTTATTACTGCATGATTCAACTGCAGTATTGCTGATCGTATTGTAGCTTTAGTTCTATTGAGAGATTTGCAGATCCTTGGTGTTGCAAAATGGTGGTGACTAGGGTAGTAATGTTTAAATTATTGTGTCGAGCTGGGAGGTAATGTGGGGCAAGGCAACTTGTGTCTGTGTCAGCAGGAGCTTTGAACAGATGGCTGACAGTGTGGCTGAAGAGAGGCTAAAGTGCAAAACTGTCAGTTAATTTTCTCAAGTGATGACATTTTTTGCTGAACAAACAAAATATTCATGAAAGCTGTAGTCCTTTATTATTGTATTAAACTTATTTAGCAGGACTATAAAATCATTTCAGTTATGCAGACTTAACATTTATAAACAGAGTCATCAGATGAAGATACTCCCAATGACTGATTTATCTGCCAATGCAGCTTTTACACACCATTATTTTCTCTAATCACCATGAGACTTTAATGTACAGTAGCTGGAATATGCATAGAGAAGTGGCACTCACAATTTAGTCATTCTTAAATTTCAAACAGGTACTAGGTATACATTTATAACACATGCTGTATGGTAAGTTTATGTCACTGATATATGCCCCAATCAGATTTTTTTCCTATAGCAGCAGTGATAGTGACCCCTAACATTAGATAAAGTGCCAGAAGTATATATTGTCTATAGGCACATAGGTTGACCTCAAAGCACGAGTGAATCATATACATTTAATGTAACTGTTTCCATTAGCCATTTGGGTTATGTCCTACAGTTCTGTATGGTTGCACAGCTTCCCTGTTTTTTAGTGTCACTTAGCTTCAATTATTTAGAATTCATGTTATTTTGAGCTTATATGGCAAAAAAAGACAGACTGGAATGTCATATGCTGATATGGTAGTGCTCTGAATAAAAAAATTGCCTCTGGGCACTAAATGCTGGAAAATAGTTATAGCAACTCATTTTACCAATTCTGCAAATGTAATAGAATCTGTAGTCTAAATTCCAGGAATATAAACAATATGATCAGTGACAAAACCCAGGAATGTTCTGGTAAAAGGGTGATACACTAGTGCCTGCATTTATATCAAATGGCTTAGATTTCACTAAGTCTTCTTCCCCATAAAATGAAGGAGTTAGAATCAAAGATACCCCCTCTAACCAGGGCTTCAACGTATCTGCTGAGTGTAAGAAATCAAATGTAATCAAATGAAAAGGAATTTGTACATTCACATTTATAAAACAAATAATTAGGTCACTAATTCTTCCTACAGAAATCTAACTGTATATTGAAAAAAAATAACAGATGACAGCTACCAGTAACAGTCATTTTTCTTTGTGAACAAACTGCTTAGCAGAGATCTGTCTGACTTAATGATAGATGTTATACATTTTCAGTCTCATTTACTGCAATCAAAATCTGTTCTGCTACTTGACAGGAACTATGATCATATTTTCAGAGGTTAAACAAAAAGCAGAGTGCACAATGTTGCAGTGGATAGTGTTGTCATCTCACAGCAAGATGTTCTCCGGTTTGATTCTCAGCTGGGGTGCCTTTGTTGTGGAGTCTGCATGTCCTCGCTACGTTCACATGGGAGCCTGCATGTCCTCCTGAGTTCATATGGGTTTGTGCCAGTTTTTCCCCACATTCCAAAGATATGCAATAGGTGGATCTGACACTCTAAATTAACCACAGGTGTGAGTGTGCATGTGAGCGTGTGGTAAGGAAGCACAGCAATGGCAAGTGTAGCCACCTGATGGTGTAAATCTTGTCTCCAGATGATTATCTCTGTTGAAACGGCACCTTGATCCCATGTGGAAAAAGGGGTTGCGGATGGAAACAAACAAAAAAAAAACAATTAAACTAGCTTTTGTTTTAAGGCTGAAACCATTTGAACATATCTTCAAAATGCTGTATAGAATATGGTCTGTAACAAAACTCAAAAGGAAGTCAGTAATTTACTGAAAAAGGTAACCTGACTCAGATACTCAAACTAATGAAAATAATTCAAGCATTCCCTGTAAGTGAATGGAGTGGAGATGTGGAACCAAAGATGTTTTGCTTTTTACTCTGTTGTGCACCCTCATGTTCGTAAGGAATGAAGGACAGGTGTTTGGTAAGACGGTGCACTTCTACATAGCCAGACTTGCTATATGTATTAGTGAGTAGTTAAATGTTTGCAAACTCCTTAGTTTGGCACATAAAAGTATGGACTCACCTGTGTATTATTATTGAATTTCTGCAGTGCTAATTCATGTACAGGTGCTTGAGGATCAGTACATAAAATATACATAGAATAAAACCACCAGCTTCTCCTTAGCTCTTAAATAAATGAAGGAACCTCTGAATTCTATTCCAGATTCCAAGACACTGGATTAATTAGGGAAAATGGCCTCTCTCTCTCATCCTGCCATCGCTATTTGGGTGTGTGAGGGGGCAGAATCTGATTAATTTAGTACTACAAAATGCTGTGGCATTGAAGCCAATGATGAGTCTCTATGGCCAGAGAAAATAGTGTGATTCAGAAGCATTCTGTGTTAATCAACTGCAATCGCCTGTCTGCGTATAGTGACAAAGCTGCCTGAGAATGTGACTGGACCTCTGAGTCCATCCAAAGCCCTCATGTAGACAGCTTCATAAGTCTGGCAAGACTGGTATTGTGGGGATGCAGCTTGCTTGAAGTACTAATTTCATCATACAGCTAGAGCTGCATGGCTATGAGATGTTCAGTGCCACAGCATTATTTGTAGGGCATATAGTAAATGCCTTCATAATGGCCAACACTCCTGTCATTCCTGCATTCACCATCTCTAGGAGGACAGGTGTGGGTGTCTGTCCCCATATGAAGTTTGGGGTACGACTCACACTATCCATGTGCTGGGTCCTTCCATAACTCTTGATACCTGCACTATAGATAACCTGTCTGTAGTATTAGGTATTGCAGGCATTCCAGCTTCATCCTCAGCTCTGTCTGCAATACCTACTTCCACATGCAGGTAGTGATTTCACCATGTCAGGAAGCCCATCTATATCAACAGGCTTCACCACTGATTCTGACAGGTACATTGGTAAGTTTTGCAAATGTACAATGCCAAATTAGTTTAATATTGTAAGCACAATTCCCTTTTTGGAATTGGGCATAGGAGTTGACCAGTCCCCATTAGCATATGCTGAATGGGGTATGTGAGAGTCCTGTGTTCTGCAGTTGAGTATGAAGTAACACACTCAGGTGGAAGTGTTACTCCAGGACAAAATGTTTTGAATTCAGCCCAAAATTTCAGATCAGCTTACTGGACTATAACTAAAAATCAGTACTCGGTGTATTAGGAAGAGTCTACAAACTGTAATATAAGAAGATGCCTATATTAATGCAAGAACTTACCAAGTTTTGCACTACATTAAGAAAATATGTATCGTCATTTGACACTTCATATTTGTCTGCTACATGTTGCATTATAAACAGCTGTGAGGTTCTACAAAAAACATACGGAATACCTCTGATCTACAAAATGTTAAACAATTTTTAAAAATTACAATGAAGAGTTGCATTTACAAGGAACTCCCCCCCTGCATCCACTGTATGTTTGTTTTTGTACCTCAGACTTCCTTTACTAAATATGATGTCTCTGAGGTTACACTACAAGATCTGGGGAACACTTCGTTTACTGATAAACTGAGCATTTTCTCTTTCTCCGAGGTTATGTGACCTCAGAGGTTAGTATATTTAGTAAAGGAGGCTACTAGAGTCAAGTCCTGCCACATTGTGGTGGTACAGGAGGATTTTGCACTCATGTAGAGGCACTTGACAGAATATAGCATGACTTTTTCATGACATCACAATTGGACATTGCTCTGTTACATTTGATTCCTAATGAGTATTGAGTTTGTAACAGTAGACCACCTGTGATATACCATGAAAGAATAAAGACCATAAAAACAAATCACATTAACACTGCATACTGGCTCCATTACAACATTTTCTTTTGCAAAAATTTGAAAAAATAAAATATAACTGGCATGTTTGCTCTTGTTTACATTAATCATACCTTATAACATCTGTCCTTTCAGTCATCCCCCCTACCCCTTATATATTCCCTCCTTGTAGAACCCCACACCATTTCAACTTAACTTTCCCTTTATTATTCCCCCTTAGTCTTCTGTAAAATCCTTTAGTCCCCCTCTTAAGTTCACATTTACTCTTGGTTAATTTTCACATAAATCCTGTGCTAGCAACTTTCAAAGTTAAAAAGTGCAATATTTAAAATCTATCCCTATTTTTCAGCCATTGCATCCACAGTGTTAGGCTTTGTCCAGATTTTTTGCACTAAGAGGTTGACAGGTATGCATACCTCTCAACTGTCCAGATTTTTGCCTCATATTTTTGGCCTGTTCCTCATAATATTTGTGGTTTTCTGGCAAATCACTGAGGATTTGAATAACTAAATGTCATACATTTAAGTTTCACCCTTCATTTCCTTCAGAAAATGCATGCTAAGACAAATGCTGTTATTGTAGCAATTTTATAGGTCTACAAGAGCAATATTTATAATCTGCCCCTGTTTGGGAGCCTTTGTCCCCCCCATAATTTTAGCCTTTGTTCAGATTTCTTGTGCCAAGAGGTTGAGAGGTATGGAATCATGGTATGTAGTGCCCTAGTTGTTGATTATCTGGTGCATTTTAAGGAGAATAGGGGTTCTGCATTTCATAGTGCGCCCTCCTTTGTTTAGGATACCTAGTAACTATGAACCTGTTGGTTTCTCAGTCATCCTCTTTTGCATTATTACCAACTTACCAATTTTTCTGTAGTGTAATGTAGGCAATTCATTATTCAAGGGCAGCAGGCATTGAATTTGTAGATGAAATACTGAAATGTAAATCTGTTTGCCAGTAACAGCCTCTTCATTAGTTACACATCTCTTTAATGTAGAATTATTCGGATTAATTTTACTTCTGCAGATATTGTCCTTATTGGCTGATAGTGGTGGGTTGTAATGACAGATGGCTGAGAGGCCTTTTATGGTTAAAATATTCTGAAATGGGTAGTTTTCTCATTATTGGTTCATGCATTTTGTTTTATTGCTTACTGGAAAAATGTTCAAAACTACAAATTTAAAACATACTCCAAGTGTAAATGTTTCCATGTGCAGCTAACCATTTTTGTTTATCAAATGGCACAGTGTTTTAAAATTTGAAAGCATGTTAGTAGCATAATTGCCTTTGGTGCAGAAGGCTGTGGATTCTACTCCCACACCATGCAGATGGAGTACTGATATTGCAGTGCCCATATAATTGTTGATTATTTGGTGCATTATAAGGGGGGTAGGGGTTCTACACTCCTGCATATGTCCTTTGTATGAGATGCCTAGTGACTATGAACTTGCTGGTTTGTTAGTCATTTCCTATTGCAATATTACCAACTTACCAATTTTTTAATGTAATATAGGCAATTAATTCTTCATGGGCAGTAGGCACTGAATTTGTAGATAAAACATTGATATATGAAGTTTTGCCCGTAACAACCTCTTCATTAGTTACAGATTTCTTTAACGTGGAATTCAGAGGATTTTACTTCTGCAGAGATTGTGTGTATGGAGTAATATTGGTGGAGTGTAATGACAGAAGTCTTGAGTGGTCTTTTATGGTTGAAATTTTCTGAAAAGGGTAGTTATTGGTTCATACATTTTGTTTCATTGCTTATTAAAAGAATGTTTAAAACTACAAATTTAAAACACTTTCTATCAAGTGGTGCTGTATTATACAAGGAATATAATTCAATGCAATCAGGAAGGTGAATCAAAGAACAAATACATGTATGCATGGCCCTAAAGAATGTGTGCAAGGAGCCTGTTTTGAAAACAGTCCAAAGGTAAACTTAATTGTTCAATGGCCAGATGCATTTTCTATGATTGTGGCTTTTCATGCCGTTTCAATGAATGAGTTGCTCCATTTCAATGAATGTGAGTTTCAAGGGCAGAGAAGATTACTTCTTATGCTAAGTCTGTTTTAATTGTGAGACTGTATTGTTTAGCAAATGTCTACCCGTGTTTGTACTATTTTATTTTAATATCTGTAATCACTGTAGAAGCAAATAAGAGAACAGTATGCATGGTAACTGGTGAGAAGTAACCAAATAATGAAACACTGGAATGGCTGAGGAGGGGGCTGCTGCTGGGGGGAGGGGGTTGCTGCAGGAGGGGCTGCTCTGGAGGGCATTCTATTACCCTGCCTAGGGCCCCATTTGACCATGATCGAGTTCTGGTATTTAAAGTAGAAAATACAATGTAGAGGTAGTTGCAGTTAAAGATACCTTGTAATGTAGTTATTCTTCCTATGCATTTAAATAATTTAAGAAAATGACTGGAGTGGCTTTCTTGGGGAGTGACCCTGTGGGTGTGGCTCATAGGGGTGTTTCACGACTATGGTGTGGGTGGGGCTTAAGGGGCACCAGAGTACTACTTTGCCTAGGCCACCATTTCAGCTAAGGCCGGCCCTGACCAGAGTGACCGCAATATCACTCACTAAAAAGATCAAGGGCCTAAATTACAAAAGCTTTACAGACCATCTCAAAGTCTTGTCCTTCTCAGTATTATAAAGGCTACTAAGAGGTGACCTCTGCTTCATGCGTAGAGCCCCAACAGACCCTATCCTGTCACACCTATTATACATTTGCAAGTCCAGTGATAGTGTGAACACCTGGTTGAGGGATCTCAATCTGTTTTGCAATACAAATAGTACATGCTGGAAGGATATGTATGTATAGCATACAATACTTCTAAGGAACCACTCCACATAAAGTAAAGTTCTTTTCTTATGCTATTCAAGTGTAATTTGGATGAATGAATGGGAAACAACAAATTCACCCCCCATTTGAAATATCACGACCTGCTACTGTGAGTCCTGAAACACGGAGACTGAATGGCTGAAAAGCACTAAGTCCAACACCTCTAACAGTTCTAAACACTGCTGTGGAGTGTGCCCCCTACAAAGGCCCATGTGCAGTTCTGCTGTAGGTATGTAAGCTTCCCTGGCCATGGACATCACAGCCAATGCAGGCAAATATGATGACATTAGTTGTCTTATGAATGGAGATTCTTATGTGAATCACCATAGACCTCACTAGACTTGTCATTTCCTGATGACCATGTTCCATGTCCTTCAGATGCTCACGGTGATGCTAGGTAGAATTCTTATAAATTTAGTGCAACATACCTGTCAACTCCATTGCAGACTGTGCAGACCCTCATAAATGCAGTGCAGCAGACTTGTAAGCAAAATACAGCAGACTGAGTAGACCTTCACAAATGCAGTGCAACACACTTGTCATCTCCACTGCAAACTTTTCAGACCCTCACGGACATAATGCAACACACTTATCAGCTCCACTGCTGACTGCACAGACTCTCACAAGTGCAATGTAGTGCTTTGCCAGATCCACTGCAGACTATGCAGACCCTTAGAAATGCTGTGCAAAACATTTATCAGCTCAACTGCAGATAGCAGACCCACAGCAAATGCTGTGTAACACACTTGTTAGCTCCATTGCAGACTCTGCAGACTGTCAAAAAATGTCATGTCACACATTTATCCACTCTGCTGCAGACTCTTACAAATGCCATACAACACACTTGTCAGCTCCACTGCAGACTGTGTAGACTCTCATAAATGCAATGTAGTGCACTTTTATCTCCATTGCAGACTATGCAGACCATGCCTGAGTGGTACTTCTGCACATCTGCTGATTTACCCCAAATTACACACTTGAGAATGGCGTCCATGACATTAGGTGCCTTTGGTGGATATAACCACAGTAGTAGTAGTTTGCACCTCTGAAGCTATTTTAGCAGACACATGGGAAGCAGTTCTGTGTCTCTCATCCACAGAAGATCATTTCCTTTCAGGGGTTCCATGTGTAGTCAAACAGTACTTCTTCTGGGTGGTTACTATGTTCAGCTTTGTAGACACTCTGTGAGGTAGTTGCATCTCCACCCAGGTGTGTGACAAATAGTTTTACTGTGTTGTCTATTTGGGACACATGTCCATATCTCTTGACTCCATTACCAGACAATCCAAAGGAGCAGGCATCAGCTGCTTATAAGCTCCAGTAATTTCTACCTGTTGCCCATCAATGCTGACACCTATAAAAACATACTATACAGAACAGAATAGTGCACTTAATAATGCTTATTCACTTAAGCACCAGACACTGACCATCAGGTGACAGGATGGTCAACATACCTCTGCCTTTGGTAACTTAAGAACATTGTCTGATGATGCTTCTCCATAGGTTGTCATACAGGATACCTTGGCAGCCACTCATGGCCAGCTTCCCCATCCTGTTCCCTGTTTGATGACTATCTTACCTCAAACTTGTGTATGGTCCAACCCTCCCTATCACCATTAATCTATCCTCTTTACATGTACCCATCCTTTTATGTGTGAACAACTGACCCTATTTGTCTGTGTGTTTCATGTTTGTGTGTTTGCTACTGCTAACTCTCCTACACTTAGAACTCTATAAAATATGCCAAAATTTGACTTGATAGGAAGGTAAAAGGCTGATAATTTATTGAAAAATATCCAAAATCATAAGCCATTTTGTCTCATAAGTAAAGATGAAGTCTCTGCTTATGAGAAAAAAGTGCTTATGATTTTGGATATT